>NC_052104.1:2542729-2548498 GCF_012273895.1 Zerene cesonia
TGGCGCCGCGGCTCTGGGAATCGCGGTTGCATTGTCGTTCGTCGGATTGCCTATATTGTTAAAATATTATTGTATAAACAACAAAACCCAATTGGTCTGAAATTAAAAAGTCTTTTCATACTTCCGGCTTTAATTTCGCACCTAAGACGGGGAACTTTTTCCAACTGAGGGCTAGTACTAATAGCTAGTACACCCTTTGACAAAATTATATTTTATGTTAAAGGTTAACATTTAACAATCGGTCCTCTCTCTATTATGTAGCATCTAATAATTAAAAATAAATTTACTTACACTAACTAAAGCTAATACGAGACACACAACCGACGTCCGCGATATGTGTGAAGCGACTTTCGTCGCCATTTTTGACCTGAAACAAAACAATATCTTTAGTAAGAAAAAGCATAGAATAACAGAGCATATTAGATATATTTATATTTCTTCTCGAATTATGCACACAAAATAAGATAAATTCTTCAAATATGTTATTACATTAAATATAAGTAAATAACTACGTTCTTGCCACGTTTGGGTACTCAACCATGTTTAAGTGCTACATTGTAATTTTATCAAATACAGTTTGTATAAAATTGGTTAAGTAAAACATTGCGACGAAAACATAATACCAAAATAACAATTATTAGCAACGTTACTAACTTCTTCACTTTTCTTTATTCCCCCTTCATTTCACTTGGTCCCCAATTCACACAACATTGAATCGTAAGAATTCCATTGAGACATATCCATCCTAGATAATTGAAACATCCGATCGCAAATTATGATCAGAGCCGACCTCAACCGGATTCATAGTTCACAGGAATGTTAGTATTCACCATGATTTACATAAGTGAAAATATCGGCATACACAAACTAGTTTGCTGACCAGCATTTGCTTTCCAACAGCGATTACTGTCGCTGTCACCGTCCCGTAATTCAAGACTACTGTTTATTTTCTATTTTATTGCTATTTATTATAAGCCATTATGGTGTATGATAGTGCAATATCAAGATGGAAAACCGTTTGAGGCGGCTGTTTCACAGACTTACGAGGTAAGCGATGTCTGCTTTATGTTTGGGACATAACTTTTACAAACGCTAATTAGTTTTGCATATTAAGAATTTTCTTTATATCTACGGCTGGAGGAACGTATGCTTTTTCGTACCCTTTGCAGCCCCTTTCCTTTATTCCCCTCGTTGATCCTTCTGCAACGACCTTACACGTCTGCAATTGGCAAACAAAACATTCATGGGCGGTGGTAGCGTTTACCCACAAGCTCTCTTTATGTTATTATTTTAAAAACCATAACGGAATATCATTACATATGAATCTAAATTTCTAAGACTAGATAGATTCAAGATACAACAATTTATCTAAAAATAAAAAGGCCAGTAGGATTAAAATAGCTGTAAGTCACATAATAAAAGCTTTCTCTCACATTTCACCAGCTAAAAATACTTATGAAATGAATGTCAACACACCACTTGGCATATTTTTCTATGAAAATTACATTAATTATTATTCTCTGTCATCCATATTGCGTGTTTCACTTAATAAGCGCAACAGTAGTTAATATAAGCTTAGTATACACACAAATACAATATAATACGCTCATAAATGTTGGTATTAACCGGCTAATAATCGTTTCCCGGTGCTAAAGTGATAATTATTTTCAATAACTAATGAGTGCTTGAATCATACTATGGTCTGTGGATAATGACTACTTTCGTATAGATTCACAAAGAGGACTTTAATATCTTTGTACGTGAAATTGGAAACATGAATGAAGATTAATTAAATTTTATTAATATCCCGAGTTAACTGCGGTTAGGTCGGTCGGACCTTACGTCTAACTAATTGTGATGACTTAATCTCTTTCGAAACATTTAAAATAACTGTTCCTAAGAATGATATCTGATAAAGTAGTAAATAAAGTACGACAGTAAAATGTCAAAAATAATATTATTTAGTTTTACATTTTTAAGTATTTGTATTAAACTTTACGTAATAATTTTAATCCATTTTATGCAATGCATCTTTAGAATATCCTTATATGCTTACGTCATTATTTAAGCAAACATCACTGCATACGGCCCGAGTGGGTGGGATCAAAATCTATTAGCAAACATGAGACTATCAATACTCCCAACAGTGCAATCCATCCATTCACATCAACAAAGGGTACCATTGCTTTGCCTCATTCATCATCTAGTTCATAAAATCGATTCGCGATGTACCGTGGCCGTTGTTAAAAATCCGCTTGTTTTTTGCTGAAACGAAAGTGCATTGCTATCGGGCGGAATGCGTGTCCAACGAGTGTGTTCTCCCGCCTGATTAGTTCAATGATGTGTTTCATAGCATCGAAAATGCTTTAGATTAAGCGAATTTTTAATAAGGCATGAGCGCATTCCAGCATGAGAATTATGCTCAAGTATTATAAAGATTAATTTTTTCATGCTAACAGGGCGCGAAGGATTTGCATGTAATTAAGGTGTTAATAACAATTAAAAATAAAATGTATGAGTGTAAACTTAAAACATATCGACTGTTAATTTTTAATGGCTATGTAATATATGTATAGTTCGCTACATCTTATTACCTTTGAGTTACTCCAATATCATAAATGCCAAACCAGTCACAACACGCAGGCGCTGCTCTTACTAGGAAAATAATTAACATTCAGAGTACTCGTACAACGCATAGTTGGCAGTCAATAAACATCAATCACGGGTGTATTGTCCAAGCTGTGATGAGTTCCTACGTCTAATAGAATTGGTAAGAGAACGGTAGTACACTACGGCTCTTTTTTGTGGGAACTAGGAGCTTGTCAATCTTGGAAACTGACTTTTATGATAGTTCGCAAAGCAAATCGTTTCGAATTTTAGATATATACTATTGTCCGCAGTTTTTCTCGCGTTTAAATTGTATGTCTTAACCTATCTAGCACATCTAAACCAGTGGAAGCCACAGGTGATATCTACATATAAAGAATAAAAAACCATTATGAAACTAGTAATGTTCACATAATTCAAGCATATACCCACATAACTATAACAAAATATACGACTAAAAAGCAATGATCATTAAAAGTATACATTTAAATGAATTATTATTCAAAATTTGAATGTCAAATGTGCCTAAATCAATGTTTTTATTTATATTAGAATCGTTAAGCGTGGGCGACATTCATTAAAATTATCCGGCGATGTTACATGAATGATTAATGAGACAATTACTTTATTACTTATTAATTAGTGAACGTTAGACTCAATCTTTTATACTGATATCATTGATAAATACGAGGAAATATTTTCATACATGAAATGTATAGTTTTACAAGCGCTTCAAACTGTACGTCACTAAAATACTTCAAAACTCAATTAGACGAGCAAACTACACAGTTTATGTGCTTTAATACAGCATTTCCTATTCTATTACACTGACTATTGGACGAAGATCAGACACGACTGGGATGCAAGCTGTTATACTCGTATAATATTAATTAAACACCCGTTCTACTACAGCGTGAAATCGCACCGAAATTTAAACATTTTCTTATATTCATATCTCTGTTACCTCTACGCTTATATTTTTACACATTCTATGAATTACATCACAGACGGTGTGCTTGGAGGCTTCATCAATCAAAAAACGTATCTTATCCGTTATACAACGTCTTAACAACTATTGAGTAATGAATTTCCTTTGGCAGTAATATTTTTTTAATAATTACGGCATAAATAATAGACATCATCTTTCTCTGGAATCTGAATGACATCGTTTAAAGGTATTTTTCACCTGTACAATTTATTTTAAAACTTGAATAGGTAACGTATGCAAAACGTTGACGATAAAAAAATATTTATTTATTCATCTCTCAAAATATAAAGAACAACCGTTATCAAAGCAAAATTTATATGCCTACTATAGCAGTAATAAAATTACGTATCTGACGCCCTTTGACGAGCAACAATATCATATCTGCCTTCACATTGGCATACATAATACCCTAACATTGAAAGCAATAACGTTTGCTGTAAGTATAGCATCAGTGGTAACTATAGAGCCCTGAAGCATCTTTCGGATATGAGCATTGGTTATTTACGTAGGGACGTTTGTTTTGCCAAAGTTATTTCAATTGCTCGCAACCTGCTATTACAGAAACGGTTGAAAACGTAAATCTGTATGGTGTATGAGTAATAATTTGGGAAATTTTATTCATTTTTTATTATATTATTAAACACTAAGGTATCGCGGTTGAATGAGGATGAACATTTTAAGGAATTATAGTGCTGAGAGTTATGAATTCTCCCTGTGTGGCATTTTACATGTTTTCGACTGATCAATATTTTTTCGTGAGTAAAAAAGGTATTAAAGATCCAAAATTTTCAACTAAAACGACTTCTCTGCTAATTTTTGTCGCGCAGTTATAATCATGCGAAGCATAAACTTCAATTGTCCATTACATTTTCTGTGGTACAATGAAATAATATTCGTAAATAATCTAATGATGTGGGAAATTTTGCATCTTCCGATACAAATAAAGCAACGATATTACACAGTAAGCCACAATCATGCCTATGATCATCCTCTATTAACTTCAAAGCGCATGCAGTCATGTGTGAAGATGCACAAAAATATAAATCATTGCTTAGATCACAAATCGATAATAAACATTATTGTCGGCCGCCTGAATTATTCTCAAACGCGCACAATTTTGAACCCTCACCCCCGCACATAAGGTCGCCAATAATTAAACATCGACTCGCAATTCCACACTGCAATTTTCACACCACGCTATAATTGAGCACTAAAACGAAGCTGTAATAACAGGTATCTTACAAAGGACCTACAAATGACGCTTTGTTACAACAAATTGTTGTTGTCCAATTGCCGTGCGAACGTACTTTTGTGTGGCTTCGAAATTTTATAAATCATCTACTTATATTGCACAAATCCGTTTTAAATGTTAATTCGCATGATCATCGTGACTTTGTTCGAGAAGAAAGCCTCGTTGACAGACGAAATGAATAGCGCTTCAACGTTTCATATTTGGGAGAGCTTAACAAGATCATGATTACAGTAAGCACTTATTTTTACACGTTAGAGAGTTGCCTTTGAGAGAACTCGATTGTCATTGGATATACAGAGATACAATGAATTTCGTTTTTGTTAGCTTGAACTCTTTTGTGTACCAAATATGCCTGTCGGATATTTTTGTCCCTACTGTTGATAAGTAAGTTCAAATTAAACCAGTAGCAAATTTAATCATCTCCATGATCCATAAATTCATTTTCTATCAGACAATCATTTGTTTTTTATTTTAATACAAGTTCTATGTGCCAAAATCATCAAACATCATAGATTTATAAATCAACAAAATACTACAATAAACAGAGAATGCAATCGTAACTATACGACACCTTAAAAACCGGTAAAACAAAGATAGTAGATCATATTTATAATGACATAAAAAGATGTCAAAACAAAATCGTTAATAATCTTCCATGAATGGATGACATACATATCTTAAAAAAGAATCAACTCCCGCCTCCTTTAAAACATTCCACAAATGAGCTACTCACCAGCTACCGTACTTCCGACGACTCGTATCCTTCCAAACGATCATAATACACACGGCACTGGCATCAAACACGAGTGTCACCTGTCCAGGGCGATCCCTTCACTGCGCATAGCCGCACCAGCACTACACTGCTCTATATAGCCGAGGGTACCTGTGGAAGATGGTTTGTTGTCACTTAAATGTACACTAG
>NC_052104.1:2549498-2564720 GCF_012273895.1 Zerene cesonia
AAGATAATATATTAATATCTACTAAAAAGTTAATAGATTTTTGGGTAAACGTTTATACTAGAACGAAAGCTCTTTGATCAAGTGTTAGATAAATTGGGGAAATTATACGGTTTCGTATTTAAGAAACTATGTTTTTATACAAAATATAATTTACAGCCAATAACAAGCGTTGACAAATATTGGAATTCAGCATAATTTATACAAATAATCAACGACTTAACAACCCAGCTAGTATTTGTATACAAAGCAATAATATATTACTAGTCTGCATTTCTAACGATTTTCATCGATTCTTTCTCATTAGAGGGACGACCTCTGCCCTTAGTGACATAGAGGCATACGACTGTGGGATCACGTTCGACCCAAAAACAAATAGATGAAAGTGATCCTAACGAAGAAAGGTCATTTCCTTTTAAGATATTCGACATCTTCCTAATTGGCTGCGTGCATAACAGTTATAATATGTATTGTTTAAATCGCCAATAGACAGTGATATATGGGCTTGATTCATGGGTAATATCAATAAAAATAAATTGAAATTTCGATTTGAAAAGTATTTCTCATTCGACTTTTCAATTACAAAGTTCATAACTGCAGCAGAGGTCAGAAAGCTAAACGCCGTTAGTAGCTGCGTGTTAGTTAATCTCAGTTTTGTTTCAAGAACATTAAGGAGTTTTTTTCTGTAGTGAACTAATAACTATAACCATTTAATGTCAAGTGCAACAATTGCATTTGTATTAACATAAAAAATGCCATTTATATTTTAAATAAATATTTTCATTTTGTGATACAAAAAAAAAGTCGACACAACCGAAAGCAATTACAATCTTATAATAAACATAATAACCTAATTGGGTCGTAGAAAAAACTACTTCAAATTAAAAGGAAAAATCAATCGAAGATAACTCTCGACTAGGATGTTATAGGAAACAGTTAAATATCAAACCTCATTCAGCGCGGGAACAAAACTCTCCATTTGATATACGAAACCGTGAGCGTCTATTTACGAATCCATTATTTATTGAGACACCATAGAAGTCAGAACACACGCTAGACTCTCGTCGGTATATACCGTTATATATTATGACCCATTCTACGTCACACCGATTCGTTGTCACATTGTAAATCTTTACTTAACTTTCTTTTTTCTATTGTCTACCTGTCTTGGCACATACGATAAATGTGTTCGTGTGTCGAACGTGCTTATGTAGCAGAAATTGTCTTTATAAAGTATAAAACAACATGCAACCGACATAGAAGTCATTTCACAGTGCAATAGCAATTTGCATGTGAGAAACCATCTTAACGCTTTTTCTACCTTATCAAAGATGACTACAAAGATATAACATCAAAGTTGAAAGCTGCAGGAAAGCACTTTTGTAATTAAGTATTTTAGAAAACACTAACGTTTTTCAATACTGTCATATAGACATAAATTCATATGACGTTAATTTTGTTTTCTACATATTTTTTGAGTAGTATGGCTATACTCGCTTGGAATTTAATTTAGTTTAGTGACTAGCAATGGTCCGGGGTTACAAATTACTACGTTGACCGGTAAACCAAAATTGTACTTTTTATCGTAATAGTGCACTTTATTAACCAGTAAATAGAGTTGCCAGTGTTCCAATAATAATCCAATAGTCGACGTATGCCATCAACAACACACCTGCATACTCACATGCATTTATTAATCTTAATACATGCATTAAGTTCAGTTATTTCATATACACATGTCATCGCGCAATTTACCTTTGCAGTAATATCCTCATATGTGTAGGACTTAGTATATTATTTCCAGACTAAAAGCGTGCAGTATCATCAAGCACGCACAACCACTTACAAACTGTTTGCTGTGGCGGTAAGCCCACTTTTCGTAATAGCATAAACAGAATGAGTATTTAAATCCCATCATAATTTACTCACTGATCATCAATTCCTTCAAAGCATTTTAATTCTTCCACCATTATGATAAGGTGAAATATGCTTTGAATAATTTTACGTCGTGGGTCAAATTATGTTAAATAGCAGTATAGCAAGATGATAGGCGTTTGGATAGCCGATTTAGTTAAGCTACGATTATTTGAATGGAGTATCTATTTGTGTAGAAACTTGATGCGTGATGTTCATAAACATTTATATTATCTCAATATCTCAATGACAGTTTCAAGTGAAGAGAGATTCAGCACCAGCACGGCCATTATTAGCTTTACTATTCATACGAACATAACTGATTATTTGGCACACTTAATGCTTCAAACAAAATTCGTTTAAACGATTCAAAACACTGTTAATTATAATATTTATAAAGGATTTACTAAGCACCAACATATATTTAATTTTGATATATTTTGGCTTTTCGTAATTTATTCATATTTATACACGAAAGAAATCGATTTATATACGGAACTTATTGCATACAAAGATACATTGTTCACTACCCTGTCTAATTTACAATCTGGTAGACACTGCCTACATTAGCGAGCTAGAACAAAACAAGATAAGTCTGAAGTAAACACCAGCTTGTTCAAGAGCTCGTTATAAAGTGGAAGACTATAAAGGGTACGTATCAAGATATCTGAATAGATTTCACGTTTATTATAAATTGTATGTCGATACAAAGTTGAAATAAACGAAAGCAATTCATTATTATCTTATCACAAAAATTGTAATCCTGAAATAAATAAACTTCTTAAGTTTATTTATTTATTAGGAGAGAATTTTATCTTAAATGCTAGCGAGACCTCTGGACATATCTTTATTAACCGAAAATTCGGAATAAAAAACATACAACAAATTTGTAAGCGTAGATATCTACGTTTGTTGCTAACATGACTGGAGAAAATTTCATATATAAAATCTACACAATCCAATAATTTTATATCTAAATACAACACACGTAAATCTAATCGTAACCATTTATAGAAATGCGTAAACAGCAACAGAATATCAACTAAACGATGGTCCATATCGTAGATCTGCAAGGACGTGCATCTCCGAGAAAATCTTGGTTCTTACCAGCTAGTAATTGGACATGGTTTCCGCTATTTAACGATAACATTGCCAATATCGATTCGATCATATCTTTCGATTGCTGAATATATTTTAAAAGAAATATTTGTAAACGGAAATGCATTTCGATATTATCTACATCTTTGCATGTGAATGTTGCTAACAATTTTATTATAAACATGTAATAATGATATCAAGTTGGTATAGATGTTGATTGCTATATTTTAATCATATTTCATGATCAGTAGACGGCAAGACTTGTGCAGTTATAACTTTCTCTGTCTACGCGGCATCACTATGACTATGTGTCAGCAAATATAATCGAAGTAATATTCTAGTTCTTTTACGGTTAAGACATTTTCTATATAAATCTTATAGACTTAAAAACCCGGTTGATCCCAACACTTAAACTCAAAAACAATGTACATGTATCGTTTACTAAACTCACACTAACATATAATAAATAGCCATACGAATGAATAAAACCTTTATGCCTCTATCTAATGTTGGTCACGTAGGAAACGAACCTCAATCAATGACACAAGCAATAATGACTGAAGCACCCGTTGTTCGACATATTTTCTACAAGCACTTCTCAGTCGGTGCGTTGTCCTCGATTCCTACGTTACATTACAATTAATGATTTAAGTATTGTGCTGATATATTGGAAATAACGCTATAGCATGTGACTATAACATTCTAACTTCTTTATAGCGAGTTGCCTATGGTAATAAGGTTGTTAGTGTGTGTACAAAAATCATCTAGACTAATAATTATTATAAATAGAGAACATTTATGTTTTTCTGTCTCACAAGAAAACTGGACGGATTTCAAAAAATTATTTTTACATTTAGACAGCTGCATCGTCATCGAATTACATATGCTACTTATATACCACGGGTGAAGATGGGACAAACAGCTAGTTAAATAATAATACATAAAAATATTTATGAAACAAATGTACTCACTCGTATATTTCCAGTAGGAATAATAGAAAGTATCATAACCTTTTAACAAGTAACATAATATGATATCTGACTAAATCAGTCATATCAAACGCAACCTGTTCAATTACATCTACCATTAGTTAAGCTCGGAACTAGATACCATGATACTGGTATTAGATTATATCAAAAGTTTATGACTATGACACGGCTTATACACCTCTAATTACCGCATATGTCACAAGTCATGTGACGTATGGAATGGCTTAAAGTGGGAAGATGTACAGTTTGTTTTGACCGCGCGTAACGCTACCTTATGACTTTAGGGTCGAGTTCGATGATTTTTAATAAATATCATCTGCTTTAGTTCTCATGCGAAAAATGTATTCTTCTATTACTCGCATGGAATATAATTAATTGTATCGAATGAATAGGCTGTATGCTTTGCATGTTTATATTTTCATATTTATTACCTTCAAACATTTTATGTATGTATCAATAGATTAAAAGTATTCATAGGTATAAAAATAAGTACATTACTATTGTTTGTTGATTAAAGAAAAGATTCGTTGATAACCAGAACTCGGGTCAAGCGTAAACAAAGATTTAATTCTAGATTCACGATCTTTACTTGAGCTATATTGATCATATCAAATCGTCTTTGAGGCGATTAATTAAAAAAACAAGCAAACAATGATTTATGTTGACTACATATACGTAATGTTATAATATTACATTAATATATGCGAGAAGAACACATAATTTCATCAGTTTTAAATAACTTATACTGTATTTATCACGCACAATACTTTTTTGCTTCAATGTAATATGTATTTAATCAACCATTGTTCGATATATAAAAAGCAATATAGTAGTGCGTCAGAACTATTATGTATTCTTTGGGAGTACTAAGAAGCATCTATCCATTAATCTTTGACATCATAAATCGTTCAGCAATCACGATGATTACAATCAATGTCGAGCTTTTACGAATTAAGATCACAATTTGTGGCCCGCGGGCGCTGGCAACGGATACTTGTAGTTAGGTGACTCAGATTGTGTCTATTTTTATTTGTTTCTATCAAGTGTATCATAAATCATCACCTTGTACAGCCTCCGCAAAATTATTAGGTTTGGACTTATAATAACGCAACTTTAATACGTAGTGTTTGTTCTTCATCATTTAGTCGTCCCACATTATTTTCCGGAATCTTTACGGAACCAAAATGTTGTGGACGGTGATGGAAAAAATCGTAATCACACGGTGTTGGAGAAATTCATTCAGTGGAACAGAAATATTACAATGTCCCCTTTTTTTAAAGAAATGTTTACTGAAATAATTTCATGCAAACACGTAACACTCCACTATATCATTCTCAAGAGAAGCCGTATGAACATTTTTGAAGAAGATCTGGAAGAAGAAATAGAACCTCTCTGCGTGCTTTCTTTTATAACATTCAGTGTGAATATATCTCTTGCTTAAAGGTTGTAAGACTCAGCCTCGTTTTTTCTACACAAATGAATCTTAACCAAACTTTCATCACCCATCACACACAGAACGCAATAAATAATCTCACAAAATGAAGAGACAAGAGTTGTTCGGTGTCGGACCGTATTAAGTGTAAATAGATTCAATTGATTGCTAAATGCTGTCCCCGAGTCTTAAGAGGACCCCTGGAGCTTGACAACTTTAAGACTGATGATGACATAAGGGAAATATATGACCAATTGTATGTGGACGTGATGATTAAACGCTAAGGATAAATGGCGGAATAATATCTGGAAAAAATGTTATTTACTGTTGTAAAAAACGTTTCGTCAAATCAAACACCAATACCGTATTTGTATATTTAATTGAATGTTGTGAACTATACAACTATTACATCCTTCCTACAAGTCGCATTAAATTATTCTTATCAGTCGGTACACAAATTAATTTAGATAAAAATTAGATAAATATAATATAATTTTGCAAACCGAGCAAAAGTTATGAACGAGGATTTGTAGATCGTATTTAACAGTTGTGCAAAATTTGATAAATGATACAAATTTATGGCCGGAAAGTATATATTTGATAATTAAAATATTAATCTACTAGAGCAAAAGCTTATCCTGACGTCTTAACCCAGTATAACTTCTATATAGAGACCTCGTTTAAATATCCCCTTCAATAAAATTCCGTCTTGCGTGTACGAATACCATTCCATCACCGCACTTATGATAAGTGTTTCCCCACTTGATAATGAGAGCGCTGTTGCATTAATTCTGAGGAAAATCAGAACAATTGTTTATAAGATCGCTCTGCCGCGGCCGTTATAATTTTTAGTTTCATATATAGCGGTTCGCTGACCGAAGGCTCTTGTTCTATTAGACGCGACAAACAGTGTTTCGTGATTGTACGAATCGTAAATTATCATCTTAAATTAAATTTATCCATAAAGGGTTTCATTTAAGTAAGGAAATTTTGTTTTTTAATAATTATGACTAAATATGAAGAATAGTGGTTTACAACTGCATCTAAAGAACATTCGAATTCTCAATAAAAGTCATTTAAAGAAATTTATTCCCACTGATTATGCACGCATTATATCTAAACAATATTGCCCATATAAACGTCATAGATGAACGTTATTGAGGTAATTTGTACAGTAAATTAAGCGATAATGTTCTAGCCGCATGCCGCGTATAATACAATATCAATAATCGCGACAGACGGACAAGTTTCCTATATTTGGCTGCCCGTTTTGCCAGTTCTACACGTTCTTATGTTAGCGCGTATTACGGTACATTTGTACGCTAACCTTGCTCATGTGTACGGTCAGCAACGAACGCTTAACATTGTCAGTTGTGTACATAACAACTGACACATAATACTGCGTCAATTTTCTATAAACAGTTCAAGAATACTAGTACTGCTTAAGAAGTTTATTAATGTCTAGATTTGTATTACTAAATATTTTATTGACATATCTATGACTCTAACATCGAACAACTTCGTTGTTGGCTGTACGTTATAATTGGAGAAGTTTCTAATCGAACGAATCTTAACAATTATGACACCTAAACAATTATTGCAAAGGATTTCAAGATAGTCAATGTATATAAAATTTAATCAATGCTTTGATTGAGCAGAGATTTCAGCGTTTACTCGATTGGTCGTTATGGTTTTTAATAGAGAGAAAATTTTTATCGTAGTAGATAGCGAATTACCGGTAATCACGGTAAGATTTCTGCAACGTGCCAGTAAAGTAAGTCTATATTCTCCATAGTAAATATAAAATATACACTACGATATGGACATTAGTTTTTTAGTGTATGAATCTATATTTATAATTGTTTTTGGTACATACCCCAAGTGTTCCTCAATCTTAAACCAAAAGCGACCAGAAATAAATGTTGAAGTTACCACAACAGAATATGAAAAACATAAAATAATCCTACAATAGCTTATATCACAAATTAGTTATTTGTGACATGAAACCAAGTGTGACAGCCATTTTCCGCCGTAACACCATAGGAGGCTAATTTGTGATCCACTGTTATTTTACAAATACGACATGACGCCAATATTAGACTAGTTGGTTGCGTTGTATGAACACACGGTTTAATAGAACGTGAACGTGACTTAAAACAATAATAAGATTATTTTTTTCCTCTTCACAAAGCTTAACAAAGCTTAATCTACCGTTTTACAAATTATATTGTGTGCGTTAGGTCATTAAAGATAAGTCCCGTGTCCTCTAGTGGGGTGTGGGGCAGATGATATACGTCTGTTTCACTGATCGGATCGATTCTCTTTACAAACAAATGGGTGATCAGCCTTCTGTGTCCTGTCAGACAGAAACTTTATTTTTGCGAGTATCCACCGGGAATCGAACCCCTCGGTTCTACGTTCACGCGTTAACTTCTGCGCAAATGAGGCGATAAAACCTATATTTGAAATCAAATAATCGGAATAATTACACAATGACGTCTCTAACAGATTTACCACATTTTAAGAAACAATTACATTATAGTAAACCTTATTATAAATATCTGTCTTTAGGCCAAATAACATATGTAGTGAAAAGTAAGTGATACAAAATTTATTTTAAAGTATCTTACGTTTATAACACGGGTGTTTTATGCTCATCTTTGGAAATTGATAACCCTATGATACTCTCTACTAACCTATATTTTATATACGCCACTACTGTTAAACGCTGAATCACATTCCGTTACGCTGAAAATGACTTTATCAATTACAATTTACAAGCTAAGAACATTTCACACTGCACATTTCTATAACATAATTTAATTGGAATATTTCCTGCACGTAACTCTACATTTTCAAATATAGATACAAGATTTGTGCCCCAATTACAGTTTAGTTAACTATTTATAATTAAAGCAGCCAATTCATGAATATTCATAAAAAATATATCTGCAATAAAATAATTTAATTAATAAAATCTGTGTTATGTGGCATTTAATTTACTACAGCTGCCAAGAAACCAATTTATAAAGCACGACACAAAAATCGTATGAAACACTCGTTTACTAGGATACATCACGCGTCTGCGCAGCGAAGCATAAGCTCCACAAACTGGAGAGAGCTGTGCTCCGTATAAATTAATAAATTAATAATGATTATATGGAATTCCGCTAGACTCGAGTGAGAGCGCGAATTAAGATACGTCAGCAATATACCGCTTATGAATTTGTGTATAACTCGTCTGCGATATTGGGTTTGGTTTCTATCGTAGACTAGTCAAAATTCATTAACGTTAAATGTGTTCCTTTATTGTGGGCATTTGTTTCTATTAGAGATCAAATAACAAAAATACAGAGACAAATTACTAATGTAACCTTATATGATATGTGTAATGATTGATAAGATATGTATAGAGGTATCATATTATACATGCAATTTAAACATATGTTAAAAAACTGGCGGTCGATTGTGATGGTCTACCGCAAAAAAGAGAAAATGTTTGTCAATATTATGAAGGTTGGTTCAATCATTTAAAATTTGCGGTTTGGATAGCAATCTTAAGTGGGATTTTTTTTTTATCAATAAAAAGACCGAAATAATTTATCCTACCATAATTGGCTCCAAAATTTGGCGCTTTTTTCAAAATAAATGAATAACAATCTTGTTTTTAATATAACTCACAATATCAAGATTTCGCGATGCTAAAAATGATTTCCCACGATCTATAATACCGAACACTATTTATTAATCGGCGCAGAAATTTAATCTGAAACCGCGTCAAGAGCAAACTCGCTGAATCCATAGATAACAAGATTAAATGTGTCGTATCCTATTTGCCCACCAGCCACTCTCGACTACTTAAAGCTGTTCTACTTCACACTTTGAAACGCGCCTTTGCACATGAACAAATAAGCAATAGAACTAAACAAATTTTCTAACAAACAAAATAAAAACGGAGTGCAAATTTAAAACACAAAACGAAAAACCCCCGTACGAAATTCGTTGTCGGTAAATAATTTTGAATGAACCCAAGGATCGAGATAAAATCAACAATAATTTTTTTACGCGTACCCACCAACAGATTCTAGTTAGCGATTAAAAAGATACCAATCTAATCACATGTTAATAATTATATCTGACTTACACTAATTCCTCTCTGCTGTTGAATTAATGATACAAGCGATGTAGCGCTTTACAATTTGTCTGTAATTATTTTAAAATTGGTGAACACTTGTGACTCATAGTTAAATACTGTGTAGACTCATCTAAAAACGTTTATCAAATTAATACTCTCATGGATTGTTTAGTCTGTTCACTTATTGTATATAGACTGAATGTTTGCTGTAAAGGAATTACTTCTTCAATAGGCTTCGTCGCCATTCAATATTAAATAAGTACTATGTCAAAAAATATGACTTTCATAAAAAAGGAGCAATCATTTTGTTATAAAGTAACATAAATATTAAAAAAATACTATTTGATTATATGACCTTTACAGAACGGAGCTAGCTTATTGGTTTATTTATGCCTAGTATTATATTACTTATGTGATTATGTTTATGAATAATATGAGCTTTAGCTAACACACCTATTTACCTTACAGTTTATACCACGTTAGCGAAGACTCGTATTAAGTCTCGTCTGTCTATATAGTACATCCCTACGCATTTTAAATTATTACATTCTCGCGTTAGAACGGGAGTTTAACTTTAAGGTAAAACTTTGAAACTTCTAAAGTTATATTTAATAATACGTCAGTAATAGAAAGTTACGCCTTATTAACATAAGCTATTTTATTAAGTTTAAGCGTGAGTAAGTGCGAGCGCTTGAGACGAGCTTATTACATTATGTAAATACCCATAAATATGCTTAAAATAGACAATAATTTGATATATTTTGTCTGAAAACAACTTTCATTCCTTCACGGTGCAGTGCGGATAAAATAACAGAATCACATTCCCCGTTGTATTTTTACTCATACCGGGAGAAACGACTAAGGTAACGGTGAGTGACGATTTGTTTAATTTTTTACACACTTAAATAGACTTAATACTAGACTTGATACTTCTTAAAATGACATCAACATTTGGCTTTATGATTTTGAGCAAAAGGATGGAGCAAGTTTTTAGATTATGACCTACTTACATTATAAACTAACCACACTCTATAAACTTTTAAGTATTCCAATTGAAATATCGAAACTTCTCGAAATTCTCCATTTCAACTCACTACTTGTAAATGTGACAGCAGCCAGCGCTGATACGAAATTAATCCCAACAGTAAAGCGCTATTCCGCTTAATGCAATAATCAGTATCTTGGCGCGTGTCTGTGTACAGTGCGTGAACGATCGTAGACAAGTAATTATACATTGTTTTACATTTAACCCACATCCGTAATGCATTAACGTGACTAAATATTAACAGTTAGGCTTCTGTTGCCGTCGTATATTAGGTGACTTTACTATGATAATGAAATCTTAATTTAACAGGATTATCAGTTATTGTGTGTGTGTCCAATAAACTTTGTAAATCATTTAGGCAAGTAGATTAAACTTTGAATCTGGTATATGTTGTTTAAGAGCAGATAAGGCTTCACATAACACAATTACGATTATCTAAGCTTGTTTATCTTCGACTTATATTAAATAATGTTTAATATTATTGAAAAATAACAGAATACAAATAAAAGTCAAAATAATTCAGTGCCGAGAACACGAAAGCACAGGCTTTCATCAAACACTGAGCTAAAAGCAGATTCCACTATACTCGACACCTAATCAAATATACAATGCGACGGCCCATTCATGGGCTCAAATATCATCATAAAAATCTTGTTATGGTTCCCTTCACACAATAGAAAGATAAGATCTCCGATATAATCGCACGACCATTGGCACCCAACTCAAACACGTACAACCACAATTTGAATACATTAACACATTTATAGACATATCACATGTCAGCTCAAGTCATTTAGGTATCGAACTGTGCTAGACGACATAAAACTGTAATCTGAAATTCGACACAAATGCATGTCATTATGGGAACCGTTGATTAAGTTTTTTCTGCGCTTTTATCATAATTAGGCTCCATTTCGACTGACACTCGGAGCGTGTTAATACAGTTAAATTTACTTTTTACGGCGCGTTTTAAATAGTATGGTACTTTCGTTTGTTTATTAAGAAATTCCCTGTTTTAAGGCTGTTTACAGACTATCAATCATTCAATCAAATTCATTCAGTTTTCTTGAGTTCAGTTGAATTATGGAATTTCTTTTTATTGTGGTAGTCGAGCACGCTTCGGCACGAATTGGGCCAGCTCGCACCGGGGAAGTACCACACCCCCACAGAAAACCGGCGTGAAATAGTGGCATGCCACTGTGTTTCGTACGGTGAGTGGGGGAGCCGGAGGCCCGTTTCCTTTTCCTCACCCATCCCAGTCCATTCCTTCTTTCCAGTCGTTAATCCTTTCCTTTTCCCTTACCCCATAAAAGCGGGCAGCGCATTCACAGAGGTACTTACTACCTTTGCGAATGTTTATGGGCGGTGGTGATCGCTTACCATCAGGCGAACCACCAGCTCAGCTGCCCGCTATGTCATAAAAAAAAAAAAAAAAAAAAAAAAAATTTCGTGTGTACTTTTGAAATGTAATTTACATTAGAACAGTCATCTTGTTTTGCATGAATTATACTATAACTATTTCGTGGTAGGTATAACTTTATAAAAGATATTATATATGACTTATTTTAGGTTAACGAATTGTTCATATGAGTCATAAGTCTTAAACCTAAATCAAATAGATTTTGAATACGTCTAAAGTTAACTACTGAAGATTTTAGAATGAACAATTAACGTTATTTGAATATTCACCCACAGTTTATAATTTAAACCATAACAATAATTCATCGGGACCGGGGCAAAAACCGAATCCATCACAAATGTTTAATTTATATGCAAAAATTTTACCGCACTTGACGCGCCACTGTACGCCCACACGCGTCACGCCTGTCAACACTTGAAATATCTAAAACCTGAATACCAGAAAATTTAGAAATCGCTTAATCATTCCAAATTCAATAAAAGCGGTTTTTATTGCTTTATTACCAGATAATTGGAATATTACAATACCGTTTTTTTTTTTTTAATTTTTAATAAATCTTCTAAAAGCGACTTCGACAGGAATCAAGCGCAGAATAAAAATCTAAAACCCCATAATAATATATCTCTCATAGATAATGAATTCAATTTCCTTACATCATAAACTAATCAAGGAATAACTGCTTTCTCTCATTTTCATATTTTATGATCTATTAAAGTTCATTCCAATCATTGAATGTATTGAAATTAGTTCAATATATTTTATGTTCCTATAAATATTTATTAGTAATACCAAATCGAGTAAAACGTAAGAACATACGAGGAGAATATTAACGTGAATTCTTACTTAGAAGGAAATTTTATATAAAATGGTATCTGTACCACGTATGATATCGTGTTTATAAAGAAAGTACTGAAAGAGCAAGTCACGCTAGCGATTCCCAAGCAAACGTTATGAAAACGAAAAAACACCTTTGAGAAAATCACCCATTGACACAGTCGAGCTCGTTGATGTCTTTTGTACCTATGCGATTCACCGTAGCTTTATTAGCAAACCTATCGTGAGCAAATCAACTTCGCACAGTAAAAATCTACGTATAAATTTCAACAAACATTCGCGATTATGTGGGACGAAATAAAAATTGACACTGGCACACAAATCACCGTTGCAAATATCGAATCGAATTTCGAATTGTCAGTTAGCGCTGGCCACAAATTAACTTACCAGTTAGAAAAATTTAATAATTCCAGTGCAACGCAAGTCACAACACAAAGTGCGTTTTGAAAATAGAACGGTATAGGGTTGCGCCACGCACGTGTCGATATTGGTTCGAAGTAACGCGACGTGTGGTTAGAGCGACGGCCGCGAGAGACTGGCGCGCCGGAGCGTCTAGCTCACACCTGCCGCCCGGCCCCCGCTTGTAGGCAGGTCGACTATCGATATCGATGAAATTCCTCTAAAATTACAACTTATGTAGTATATTACTTATAGTTATATAAAAATTATAACTTACCATCCCAACAAATAGAAGGGCTTAACTAAATACATAAGTCAAAAAATAAAGGTTGCTCTGAATGAACTAACTGTACATTTTCGTAGTGAGAAGACGTTAATGAAATTCTGATTCTTAAGAAGTTAATTTAATTGAACAAAAATCTTTGCAAATGATATGAACATTGACATTCGTCACGTCGTTCGGTGAGTGGGGGAGCCGGAGGCCCATATCCTTTTCCTTACCCTTCCCAGTCCTTTCCTTTATTCCTATCGCCAATCCTTTCTTAATCCCTTCCCAAAAAGTCGGCAATCCATTTGTAGATGCGTAAGGTCTACAAAGACCTTATGCCTCTACAAATGTTCATGGGTTCAAAATAAAAAAAACATTGAGTTACTAAAACGTCGAAAAACGAACTTTCAATTATTTTATAATAGGAATCTTACTGATTCCATTATATTTTTCTTCTAATTATTCTCATTAATTCCATTTTTATACGACCAATTTTGCACACTGGATCATCAATTCATGCCTGTCTTTAAACTATTAGTACATTTAAAACTTTCTAAAATTACTTCATGAATTATAAATAGGTCTTGGACAAAATCTAAGAATTTTCATCTAAAATAAAACTGCATGATGATCATATTATTATGACGATTGTATGATTAGATTCAGGATTTTACTTTGCGACTTCTTTTCCGTGTAGTGTCAAGAATTTATTTCACCCCTACGTATCAAATTCAATTGAAAACAACATATACAACAAGTATATTAAGTTAGCAACTACAATACATTATTGTCCATGTCGATCGAACAAGTTTATCGATACTGCGCACACTAATTCGACATCCCTTAACATGACGTGAGCAAACTGCGTACACCGCTGATCAAATTAATTACCTACAGCCTCATCTCACCGCCAAAAGTATTTCTCTTTCTATCACAACCCAAAACTTTCGTCTCTTTCTCTCGCGTGACTCAAAGTCAATTAGGTACATATACCCGTCTCGTTTTCACATACAGATACTGTTAGAAGTTCGCGCGTGCCGAACAAACGGAAAGTTTTCACCTGTGCCTTGTGAATGAACGATGGCGGTGCCTTTGATGTTCATAACAATGATTGACAAATAAATAATAGACGAACAAATGTGTACTCTCCGCACAAGGCATAGAGTTCAAATTCGAAGTTACAAAGTATGTAGAGCATAGGCAGAATAGTAAACTGCTATCGCTTGGTACTTACGTTATACTACGATTGTTGTTTTGTATTGATAAATAATAACAAGCATGTAATTATTATAATATAGTAGCTTTGCTGGGGAAATACACACTTCATACAAAATTCTACCTTTTCACTTTAAAGGCCGATTTTTGGAAAATGACTATATGAGGTGTCAGACATTCTAGTTTCTACTAAAATTATGCCATGTTTGATTCAAGTTGACACAAAAGTTAGCTATATGCAAGAGGAATATATAGAAAGTGTTTAATTACTCTCCAAATTGGAAGTTCCCAATCGAATAACACAACAGTTCAGGATTCTTCTAAATAAATGTGGTCTAGGAAAATAAATCAAAATATTAGTCCATTATTATTAGTCCATCCAATATTAGTCCATCTTAATGGAACCACCACATTAAAGCCAAAAGAGAAGAAATAAACCTTCGCTACCGAAGTTTGTACTGGATACTAGGCCGGAA
>NC_052104.1:2565012-2584168 GCF_012273895.1 Zerene cesonia
AAAAAAAAAAAAAAAAAAAAAAAAAAAAAAAAAAATCTTATTGTCTTCTGTGTTTTGGAAATCAGATTACAAGTATTTCCTTTGCTTTTATAAATCCGCTATTAGTTACCAGAATCGAGAATTTTGGCAACATTTTTTTTATAATTATCTTAATATTTTATTGCCACAACTAAATCAAAATGGTACCATACAGGATGTAAAAGCTTTCAAATATATAAAGATCTTTCAAAATTGGTTCACCCAATCGAAAGTTTTGAGGCAACAAACTTGAAAGAGAACCTCCTCTTTTTGTTTGAAGTTGATCGAAACTATGAGCTTTAAAAGGCACTCTCGTCAAAAGTAAGGTATTCACGGAAAAATTGCTTAGGTTTCCCAATGTTTCATTCACACAATACAAATATAATCCTCTAAATCCTCAAAAAAATGTGTGATGCGGGGTTCCACCTGTGAATTAACCTGTAGGGCCAGGTATTTATTATATTTGTTGTAATTTTCCCGTGAAAGAGTAACAAACATACATCCGCACATTCTTACAATCTGTGGGGTTTATAAATATTCTAATTTTTTTTTAAGTAATTCCAAATTCCTCTCACAGATTAATGAAGGAACTGACTTTTAGATGCACATGTTGAAAAGTTTTATTTGTCTAATTTTTTAAATTTTATCTCCAAATATATATATACATAATCTCTTAGATATATTAGAAACTATCAACTATAAACAACTTTGCTTAGTAAAGATAGATACATAGAAAAATCTGCCTATTTTGTATTCTGTTAAAAGTAATTCAAAACCAAATTACAGATAACTACAGGTCATACAGAATTTTATAAATGACTCCAAATAAAACTAAAAACTACAGTCAAAATAATTATATTTCTCCTTAGCAATAGTATAACAAAATATATCGTACTTAACTTATTCCTCAAACTATTACGAGTTTTCCGTTTCCTTGTATCTGTAAAAGAAAATTGGTGATTGAATTTCAGTTTCAATATATATATTGCCATCTACATTACATTACATCTCAGCAAATAAGTCTTATAACTACACAGGCAAACAAATAGTCGAATCATAACACCTCATTATTTTGATAATTAGAGCTTAAATAAAACAATATACTTACTTGCATGAAACACAAGTGTAAAACACAGTTTGTCCCTCGTCAGCCGATCTCAACTGTAGCGTAGCATATGACATCCTATCACAACCACATTTTGGACATTTCCTTTCCACAACTGGCCCTTCAGGGTTATCCAAGTTCAGTATATTTTCGTTTGTCAATACAGACACAGTGTTGAAATTAATTGTGTAATTGTACTTAATGTTGTTGAAATCTGAAAATTAGATATGAGTTTTATTACCCGAGTGCTATGTACTATGCATATAAAGCAAGCTATGTATATATATACATAACTTTGGGGAATTACATAAAAATCCAATGGTAAATAAATTGAACTATCTTAAAATACCACATTTAAATAAACAGCTTATTTATAATAACAGCTGAATTTATTAAATAAGATCATTGACTTTTAACATCTTGCAAACAACTAAATATCTTACTTTCAACATCATAAATTGCTTTGCAAGCATAACATTTCACTGATCCAAATTCTTGCAGTAGAGGCAGTATGGATCCACATTTCACACAAAAAGTTGTTGTACTAGAAAACTTTTTTGCGTCCGCCATTTTCTGAAAAAGTTGCTAAGTTTTGTAAAATTTGAATTTTCTTCAAATATGGAATTTCAATAACTTCCTTTCCTTTTTTTGCCACTGATTAAAAGTAAAATACATTTATTTTTCATTATATGTAATAAAGTTAAATATATCCTACAATTTTAATTTTTCAATAATTATTTGTTTATAGATTTGGATATTACACAGACTTACTTTGTTTCATGTATGACAAAATAAGTCTGTGCTTATCACTTCAAATTTTTGTTAAGTATTAACGACAACAAAATCACTATAAAATTAATGAATAGGAACCTCAGACTAAATAAAATTTAATACTTTAAAATTCAAAATTATAATTACCTGACGTGTTACTTATAAATTGACACAGACACTTGGTACTGTTTTCGATGCAACAATTAAGACTAATAGGATTGTTAAGAAAATAGATACTGAAAATTTTAAATAACGTAATTGAATGTTTTTGATGTCGTATGAAACTTATTTTCTTTTTTGAGGTTATTCCATGGCTTGTTTACAATTATTAAAATAATGAAAAAAAACTGCCAAAGTCAAAACACGATGAAAACATTATTTGACACATGACAGTTTACAATAACAGAACTCGTACCTATTTTCTGCTTTTTCAAAATATTGAAGTTTCCATTCATCTTTTTGAGCTTAAAAATCATCTCATTTTATAATTTCGCAAGCGCCAAATGACGTCATTATATTTATTCTTTCTCTTTGTACTTAAACCCGCCCGACCCGACTTTCCATTCATGTGACTGCCCAATCCAAGATTCGTGATCTCCGTTAAGGAGGGATACCCCCATAAGGGTGTAGCTACTAAGCTAAATATGCAGTTCATCTACGCTAAGTGGCACCTACGTGCTAAGATATTGTATATATAGATATGATAGCCCGTCAGGCTAACATCGAGATTCACCTTAAAATAAACTGTTATTACCGTCATTACAGTAATAGACTTGGAATTTTTTTTTTGGTTCTGATCAAAATTTGGAGTGCATGCCATGAATGAAGTTCTGTAGAAACGGCGCTGATTTTCATTTTGATAAGTACTCTTTAATTTTTCAAATTAACACTTCACGAACTGTGAATTGAAAAATTATTATGATAACATTAACTACTGAAAGGTATTATAATACCTTTTTAGAGTGGACAAGTATAGGCGAGTGAAGGCAATCAAATATAGCGCCTTATATAATAGTATATAAGGCGCTAGGATGGCCCATTATTGTGGATGATCGTGCGTTATCGCTGGTTTTCGGTATGTAAAAAAAAAAAAAATATGATGGAATTTGGCAATGAATGTGCGTGCGTCGACACAATCGTCGATTTTTCAATACATGCAAACATAAAGTCAAAGATAAGAAAAGTGTATTAAAAAAAGAAGGTTCCTATCGCTATGGTTTCCTACCCAATGAGTAAAACGAGCCGTGTTACTAAAACTTCGCTGTTCGTCCATCTGTCCACCCTGTGATGCATACTTAGACGGCTATGGCCAGGATGTATCACATGAGCCTTTACAGAAGACAGTACTGTTGCCGCTAAACAACAAATAATTTAAAATCCAGGCTAGCACTACAAAATATAAAACAAATTATGATACAAGGTAAATTGGAATTAACACTCGTCGGAAAGAGGTATGAGATAGGTAACAGGTAATTGTAATATTTCACGCAGGGTAATATACAAAACTAGTGTTAAAAAACTTTGATTTCGATGTGTGTTATGTCGTAGCGTAGGAAATAGGACTTCGTCTGTGGTAACAGAGTAAGTAATAAACTACTGTCTGTGGTAATGTTACATTTGGCGTCTGACGTTCTGTTATCTGTTGTTCTGACTTCTGCCGTCAGGCGTCAGCGGACAGCGGATACATAATTCATTTTAAAAACGTCAAAATTAAGGCATCCATTTAATATCCTTGAATTTCAAAAATATACCACCATATATCAAGTGCAAACTGTAAGTAGCATTGTTTTTCTGGAAATTTTAAAGTTCAACCTTTTAACTGTGTTGTTATGTCAATATCATTCGTCATTTGGTTCGTTGACTTTTCTGTTTGATTAACTTTGCAAACATATTATCCAAAACAATAATATCAATGCCGCTCGATAAACAGTAAGAGATGAAATCTGTATATTTCATGTCCTTAATTATTCTAGCATTATGGATGAAAATATGGAGCCCTTGTCTCAAGCCAATATAGAATTCCCTCAAACGGAATCCGCAATGGAAACTGAACAACCCAGTGACAAACCTACGCCTCAGCCATCTGAAATATCTGGTCCAATAAGTGGGAGGCATGAGGAATTTTCTGTAGAGAAAGTACTGGATAGAAGAATCAAAAATGGCAAGGTTGAATATTTGCTGAAATGGAAGGGCTACTCAGAGTTAGTTTAATATGTTTATTCCATCTTTAATAATATATGACATAAGCATTAAATTACATAATATATTGTATTAGTACATTAGCTTACAATTAGCTAAAGCAAAATAAAGAACTATAGCTTAATTTTAATACTTTTTTAAAACATATTTTATGTTTATCAATAATAAAGATATATTTGTAAACTAGTCATGTACTGTTCAAGTCAGACCAGTAATACAGGCGTTAACATGTAAATATACATTTTATCTAATACATGCTGTCATTTGCTTGTTGTTTGTCACTCAATAGATTACAAACATCAATCATTTAGTATAGGATTCATAAATGTTCATGTCAACAGTGAGGATAACACATGGGAGCCTGAAGATAACCTAGACTGTCCAGAGCTAATATCAGCTTATGAAGAAGCAAGGTTGAAGAGGGAGCGTGAGGCAGCACCACCTGCTGAGGCTATAGATGAAGGACAAACAACAAGGAAGAGGTCAAAGAGAGGCGACAAAAAGAAAAATAGAGTTGAGGTACAAAGAGAATGGTACAAATTCAGAGATTATGTCAAACTTCTATGTCCAAAATAATCCAGCGGTCTTTTTACGCTCAACTAGATTTTGCCTGCTCTATTGTCATATGACATAGATATAGAAATGAGATTATCATATCTATTTTTAACTAGATGTACCCTGTGGTTAAACCTATGCTATATATGATGTTATGCCTATAGCCTTTCTCCATAAATGTAGTATCTTTTATATTGTTCTATTGTCTGTAAGTCTCTAAGATTATCACATTCAAAAAAACAAACTCTTTTTTACATACTAGCATAGATACGTCATTTCCACTGTCACTGACATAAATTTCATCACAACATATTTATGCTTATTTCTGTAGATGTTTTTTAAGCAATGAACTGAGTTATTAAAAATAATATTATTACTAAACCAATTTTAAAACAACCATTTCAATTTTATATTAAAAAGTCTTATCAATATCTTAACTTAGATATCATACATGTATATTGTATTGTTAATCATTGTAATATTTGCATTTCAGGAAGTTGAAAAACCAAGAGGGTTAGCCAGAGGCCTCCTTCCACAGAAGATTTTGGCTGGTCAACTGTTCCATGGCACTTTATATTTTTTAGTCCAATGGTGAATTAAATTTGATTACTAATTTAGTAGACATAATGCATTGGATCATTTCAGTAATTTATAGTTTTATAAAACATCCAGAGAGATACACATAAAATACATAGTATGTTATTAATTTTTTATTATAAAAAGTGATTATTACACTCTCTTAAAAATAACACATATCATTTCAATCCATTTGAAATGAAGCTTGGCTTCCTTTACAAATTCATGTCTCTGCATGTTTATATAACATTATTAAACAGGATTTTTTTTTACATTGTAAAATCTTCAAGAATATCTATCACACATATTTCAAACTTAATTTCTATGTGAAGAAAACACTTGTAATAAATATAAACTGTAATGTTATTGTACACTCTAAATAAATTTTCTTATTAGACTAGAAAGTTGCTGTAAATACCACCCAAACTGTTTTTTTGTATAAATAAAAAATGTAAATAATGTAAATTTCCTAATCAATTATAAATTTTCCAGGCAAGACTGCACAGAAATGGATGTGGTACCTGGCCATGAATTAGGCCAAGCCTATCCAGACTTTGTGATCAAATATTATGAGAGTTGTGCTCCATTCAGTGTTAGACATCCAAGGGGATTGGTGCCACGACCTATTCCAGAGGTATTATCATCCTTAAATAATTTTTGTCTAAATAATGACTATTTAAGAATTATTAATTCCATGATTAGAATTCATGTTGTATTAATATAATATATAAATATTTGTTCCCTCTGTTTGTTTTGTAAGATCTTTCATATAAACTATAATTATTAATTCTGTTTCACTATCCAGATCACTAATGAAACGCCAGAGGAGAGTACAGATACGCAAATGGAAGTTAGTGAAAGCACAGAAGATAACACTGTACATGGTAAGAAAACTGGGGCTTATTCTATTCAAAATGTAACTGTGCTGGTCGTTCACCTGATGGTAAGCGATCACCAGCGCCCATGAACACTGCAGCGTTAGTACCTGTTCGAATGCGCCACCCTCTTTTAAGGGGTAAGGAAAAAGGAAAGGATTGACGGATGGAAAGGAGGAATGGACTGGGCAGGGGAAGGAAAAGGAAACGGGCTTTGGCTCCCCCACTCACAGTAGGAAACACCGTAGTATGCCACTATTATTCTCTAGTTTTCTGTGTGGGTATGGTACTTTCCTGGTGCAAGCTGGCCCAATTTATGCCAAAGCGTGCTTGACGCCCAAATAAAAATATGTGTTATGCTCAAACCTATATATATGTTATCCAGTCCTCACATAGGTCTGTAATTTTTAATATCACAATTGTTGCTTATATTTATGATAATAATAACAATTATTTTGAATTTTAGAACCACAAACAAATGAAGTATCAGACCTTTCACAACCCCCTACTGAGACTGAAAGCCAACCTGTGGAGGTTCCTGTTAATTAAAAATTAATAGTTTAATATAATAAAAGTAATAATAATATTATATGTAAGTAATAGTGAGAATCAAGTGAAATTTGTATAGAATAATGTGTAGTTGTATGAAAATTATTATAATGAAAAAATTCAACAATTTACACATAGAATAGATTCACATAAGGTACATAATATTTATATGTTTTATGCCATACTATAAACTATCACCCTTAATAGAGGTATGAGTTAAAAATTATTGAATGTGTATCCAAGGATGATTTGGAAAATGTCCTCTTTGTTATGTATGTGACATTCATATTAGATTTGATCATGTTATAATAACGTACTTATGTAAACATTTTAATTCTCTCATACAAAAAAAGGTTGCAGACGTTACTTGAAGGTATCGACACTCTAAATTCTAAAGTGGCACTAAATGACAACAATTTCCCATCAAACACAAAAAGAATCAAGTTCATCGATTCATGCATATTAATACAATAATTAAGAAACATCGTTTTTTAATGTCGGAATGTCGGTTGAAAATTAATATACCACCATTTCATCCCTAACACTGGATACATTACGTAAACCGATATAACTATAATATAACAATAAAAAACAATAGCTTACTAATAGTGGAAAATCAATCAGTTCCTTTCTTTTTTATTATTTTTGAATATTAATATTTTCAATGATGAAAAATCATAAAGATTACCTTATAAAATTGTCAATCAAATATATTTAAACATGATAATGACTATAAAATTGAATTATAATTTATAATGTTTATCTATATACTGTGTATTTTATATTTACATACAAATTTATTTATGTTATAGGTTAATAGTGGCACTTGTTCTCAATGCAAATTCTAGGATCTAACTGGATTAATATTATTTAGATTTTTGAGTTATTGCCTAAAAAAAATATAGTATGATTTTTTAAACGCTCTAATTAGCGTCACCTGTATGTTTGTATGTAACCAAAATCTTATACTACTCAACTTTCATCAACTTTTAATAGATAGATTTTATTCTTTGTATTTTTAAAGGATTGGTGACCATACAGTAATTTCATGAGTTTAGAAATTAAAGATCTTTAAAAGGATTTTAAACGCGATTAATTCATCATATTAACAGCGTCTCTCCATGACCACGCCCGTTGTAAATTCGAAACGTCGGGTTAAATTATATCTTTACATATTAATTAATCGCGTTGAAAATCCGATCAGATGTGTTTAAATTCCAAATTTCATGCGATTTTCTTATTTCCCTGATTATGATCGCCAGGTTAAAAAAAATTCTTACATTAATGGATCTGTATTGCACACCAAGTGAGATATTTATGATTGTACAGCGTGTTTTGAAGTTTTTAAAACTGTATATTATTTTGCTATATATCTTCTATCGAAATATAGAAGGACATTCCGTGTGACTAAAAGTAATCAACTGTTCAAATAAACTTAATTTTCTATGATGTGTCTTTTCCTTGCCTATAAATGTACATTTATATGTATAATTAATTGGTATAATTTAGTGTTTTTCTTTATAAACATCTCAAGTCACAGTTTGTTATAGAATTCCATCGAAGCGTCTTGACTGAATTTTGTTAGTTCTGAGATTAGGCTAGTAGTAGAGAAGTCAATTTCTTTACTTCTATACTTGGATTTACTCGTATAAACTATAAATTACAACAAACACACTGTGTGGATCTAGGAGTACATGGCATATTCTGCCTTAGTCTGAAATATTTTTATTGCATTGGGAAAAGAAAGCGACTTTTTATGGCTATATTATAAATTTAACAAATACTTATAGTTATCATGCTTTACATGATGTGTGCGTTATGTGGAGGGATTATAAAAGCAAAACTACTAAAAGCGTATAAAATAATCCAGAAACACAACAAGAAATTAGTGGAGTTCTTTATAGCAGGGGATCAGTATAGACCAAATAAAAGTAGTTAATGAGACAGGTCACCCTTGGGCTGCACATATTACAATTCTAGATTAAGTAGCTAGTAAACAAGTTACGGCTTGCGATTTTCCCAAATGATATTTAATGCTATTATTATATTTTATTATATTCTAGTATTTAAAACTAAAAATTCTGAAAGTTTTAGTGTGAGAGATAATGTGTGACTGTCGTGGATCAATGGTTAGGACCTCGGCCTTTAATAGAAAAATCAGGGGTTCGAGATTGGACGAGCGAGCAAGCAATAAATGGGATTTTTAATTTATGTGCATATCCACATCATCTTTGTTCCAGCAGTGGGAACAATTAATTATGAGCCTATGATGATAACGATGAGAATGATAATAAAAAGGCTTGTAGACTTTAATTTTTATATTTGTCGTAAAAAAATACATTAATACTTAAAACTACGATTGACCCTGTATTCAAATAATTTATAATAAAATATAGCTTAACAATAAATGCTTTGGCATTATGACCGAGTTTTCAAAATGACTTGAAAACTGTCAAGCGGCGTTTCAAAAATAGCGGTTAAAGTTTGTTCAAAAACTGCGCAATGGACGCAAAATTTTCACATTCAGGTATCATTTTCCCTTTGAACTTGATGCAAGATTCTGCGCATCGTGGTCCTTCGAACCATGCACCAAGCATCTTCTTGCATTGAGCACAGTTTTCGATGCAAATCTCCAGAGCGTCATAGCCGGTAGCTGTAATAGAAAAATAGCTTAAAATGGGCTTTATTTAGGAATTATGTTGGAGTAGATAACCTTTAACAACTCAATTCATCAGTAGTTGCAAGTTCCATCCACATTGAAAACTTATTTCTATATACGTTAGGTGTGTGAAGAACAATTATTAGATGCATGTATTTATATTGTAAATACAACCACTATTTATTCGGACGCTATGTCTAATAGCCCTCTTGTTTATTTATTTTTATACAAAGAGACAGAGGTATCATTCATTTCTTTAGCAATTTTATAGCATACTTGTTTGTTTTTAAGAACGAGTAAGAGTGGAATGTTCCTACGATAAAAAACCTTATGTATCTATTGCAAAACAGATCGTCTAGAAGATTAAGTTAACTGATACGAACGTGATTAATCTTATGCCGCACCATATCAACTCATATAGTGTATGCAGATTGGTATTTTGTACGGATATTTTGCGAGTGTTCCGTCACCGATGTAACCACCGTTTAGTCACAATTTAACACTCTTTAACGGTTTTAATGCGAAACGTTTTCACAATTGATTCGAGTAACTGCGAGTTGACACATACAGTGCTACTTCTTTTATTTTTCTATCTAAGTATATAACAAATATACTGTATAAGCAATAAAATAAATGCAGTCTATGGCTATAGGTATCACTGGAAAAATGTGACTAAATTTTCTAAAACAGCGCTTATAATGTGTTCTGTTTGTTACAATTAAAAATAACCTAAATATAAATATTCAGAACTATTCGTTTCAAGAAAATAAAAGTGAGCTATCTAGTAAAAAGACTCGAAGACTAAACAATTTTTCTCCATTTCGTGTTATACTCTGGGATACATATTAATTTCTAGCCGCCTAATATAAGATAAAATTTACGCGATTCGTCATCATTAGTGAGGTCAAGTGTAAGCGTAACGTAAAATTGCGTAACAATTCGGCGAAAGTAAATGTATTGGGGTCATTGCCTCGCTCGTCCCCTTACCGTAGCAAATTGTGTGTCTCGGTCAAGTAAGATGCTTGTTAGAAAGCCACGAGGTTACGTATTTGGTATTTTGCATTTTGCAAGGCGCCAGTCACGTGCGACATGAGACTTCGATTAATCACTTTGGAATTTCATCATCAGCAAGCACAGTCACTTATTCTAACTAATTTTTTCTTAGATATGTTTTATTTAGAGGAAAGTCAGTTCACGGTAGAATCGAATCGGATTGGTTTATTCTCGATGTTTCAAGATCAGGAAGTGCTTACCTATAAATGAATTTACGATGCTTAATGAATGCGATCATATTTACCTGCTGACGTTATTAAAAAAATTATAGATTCTCATACATAATATTATGTAATGAGTTTGCTATTTATCGTATCTCATAATTCATAATTAAAAGCCCTTCTCAGTTCATAATAAATTCTTCCGGTAACGATCGCAACCAGTCGCTCTTCCTACATACTTATGCGGGCAAAACTGGAAATTTAAAAATAAACTTACTATGTTATTGTCTATGTTACGTTGTTTATTTTTATAATATGCTAATTGTTAATTGACAAATATGAAATGAGTGTAAATTTTATTATTTCCCGCTTATTGACTTCAACATACACTCTCTTAGGTTCTCTCGAAGGTGCATTACTCATCTGCTCCGTTATTAGACTTAATCTACGAAACTGTACAGTATCAATTTGCCTTATATCTTTACTGGATTAAGCATTGTGAATTTCAAGGGAATGTTTATTCATGCGTTCACTTGCCTTTTAAATGAGATTCACTTTTATTTTTCTTCTATCATCTGGCAAAACTAAGCCCTTTCGGTAATTTTCTTGGGAGCAGAAACTTAAATACTGCTCATTTTTATGGGAAACAAATGCTAGTATATGGGGAAATAATTACGCTCGTTAGTCTTCCGTACCTTTCTCAAGACATTCTACTGACATGAATAATGCGGCGTTGAAAAGGCTATTTTGGTTGTGCGGGCGAGTGCCTACATTATTTATAACGAAGTTAGTATGAGGCTGCTGTACCTTATTATGAATTTAAAAGCTACTTGTCCAAGAAGTTGCATAATTATTTCATAAAAAGACATTTTTGAAGTTATCGCTCCAGGTCGTTCTTTTTGGTTATACAAAGTTCTACCAATTTTTTTTATTTGCTTCGTTCGTTGTTGGTTGTGGAGTATGAATATATGCCTTTGATCCAAAAATTTAAAAAAGTTCAAAAATAAAATAAGAAATGAATATATCTTACCAATAGCTGGATTAGCTTCAACGTAAATAATGTAGAATATGGTTACGGCGAAGCAAGAAGCGAAGACTGATGAAATTTTGCCGGTCATTTTCAAATAGGCTGTAACATGTGTAAAATAAAATATTGTTATTGGTAGCTACTAGAAAAAAAGCAGTGCTTATGGAGAATGATTTTAACATTAAATTTTGTTTAGACATGGATAACATGGACTTCTGTAAATAATCCAAACGGACAGTTTTATTCATTTCTATATTTTCATCCAATCTAAAATAACAATAAAAACTGGGACCAGTAGCAGGGTTTTTAATGCGGATAAAATAATACTTTTATGATTGATAACACCAACGGTTTCTAAACTATAATCACCTACCGATTCCGTATGGACTTTTAAAAAATATTGAAAATTAAAAAAAAAACATAATTTTAATAAGCACAATACCTCTATAGCATTATCTGTAGTTGTCATCTCATTCAAATAAAATATGGTGTTTATCCGAGTAAATGAATAATGAGCCTACAAAACTATAATCACTTATTTATTTGAATCGTTAAACAGATATGTATCTGCATAGTTACGTTACGTTATACAGATAAGTAAATGAATGTGCCATACCAGAGTCAGTAAAGTTAAAAAAGAGAATATATATAACATATATGTTGGGATATCCCACGCTTCAAAGCTTGAACCAGACATTGAAATTGTAGTATGAGTTATGACGGTTATCGGAAGTATGCGTAGTCTTTCAAAAGATCGCTATACAAATTTTATTAAAGGTTCAAGAACATTAATTAAATAATTCTTCTTCTTCCTACTAGATAGTATTTTTGTACCGTATTCGCGTCGCATGATCAATCGCTTTATTGGGTATATTTTTAACGAACTTGATGTACTCAAGGCTTTCAATGGAATTCTGTAAGATTTCAAGTTATATTCAACCGACGTCCCAAAAACGAAGGAGGTTTTCAATTCGACTGAATTTTTTGGCTTTGTTCCTCTTCTATTCTTATTTCTAATCTTTTTGTGTTTGATAGGGAATTATCATTTGAGATCAAATGATCCCTATTTTTGATTTTACAATTTGGAGTGATAGCTCCAAATTAGGGACGTCCATGACCTCTTTTAGAAACTAATTATTATTGGATTTCTTTCACTTATTATGAATAAAACATATTAATATTTAGTGGTATTAAATAATGACAATATAAACAATGTTAGATAGTACAATAATTAGAATGACTAATAGTTTTTATAACTAGATTAAATTAACATTCTTACCGGTGCGTCGGCTTACAACTATTCGTTGATAAAATATTTCTGTTGAAGTGAATAAAATATTATGCACCTACGTACGGTATAGGTAATATCCAACAAGCATAACTGAACGTGCCTACGTGTTTTATATAAACAACGATACGACTAATCCGTTGATTACATTACAAAATACATTCACATACGAATCTTTTCTATTAGCTTCTAAAGGTCTCATCCAATGAGAGTCACAGTTCTCGCTTTCATTCAAACGTCTTCTACAACAACTAAGCAGGAACATTACAATACAAATGTTATTGTTCCCGTGTAGACACGTTATACAACAAACTAAATTCAAGCCAGCGTACACAAAGAAACAGTTACTTCCGTATTTTTATATTTACTACCATAGATATAATAAGGCATGCCTGGACGGGTTATTTTCCTACAGTGCGATTTTATTCATTTCCGTACACACCAAGTTTATCGAGTTCTTAATTGATGTTCAATAAGCGAGGAATTTTCTCGTAGATTCACTTATATCCTGAAGAAATCTTATTATGAATCACACTATAAGGAAATAGCAAATATTGAATCATAGAAAACATTTCCAATTCGATAATATTTAAATTGAAATAAAAATTCGTGTTTGAGTTGAGTTCAAACCTTAATTAATGCCTTGATATGTCACAACTCATTTGGTCAATTTATGAAAAGCAGCATCTATTAAAAAATAATAAAAACAATGAAAAAAACATAGAAAATATACAGAAGGTGCAACTAAAATTTATAAAACACCAATTGAGCCGTTACGTAAAGAAAATGTATACTAACCTACATTTAGGTACAATCACCGCACAGTAACTTCAAGCCAAACTCACGTTCACAATTCACACATTGACCTATCAAATAATAATTCAAATCTGGCAACAACAAAAATTCGCACGCAAGCCACACGCCGTACATGAAGCCTCAAAGACCCTAAAGATTTTTGGAAAATTCGGCTCTATCAACGACCGATTGTAAATGTATCGAGTTTAAATATGAGACCAGTTGACTATGTTATATGGCCGTGGTGGGGCGCTGCACACTCGGTACTGAGAATGTCTCAGGAAACGTATGTTTGATACTTTTGTAAAGCCAAAATTCTTAATAGTGCATGGCCATAAGGAGGACCTGACCAACTGAATTTAATTTTATAGACGATACCTTTAATATCATTTTGCTTAAGACTTCGATCGAATCGAACAAAACACTTTCAGGACTTTTTATTATCTAAAAGTAAAAAGATCGTTTTAAAAATATCTAATCAATATAATGCTAACATGTTCGCTTATTACAACGGGATATGTACTCGTGTCTGTGACAGTCATACTGTCTTATTTATCTATTGTCATTTAAAAAAAATTATAAAATTTGTAATGCAATATTCCATTATAAGTGCTTAAACAATAAAAGCAAAGATTCAATGCAATAAAAAGAGCGCTGTGTTCTGTTACGAAGTTGTAGCTCAATTAATTTTTAACATCGAATAGAATTGTTTACTAAAAAAAATATCACCTTAAAAACGTAATTAAATATTTGAACGTAAAGTACAATGACTTCATAAAAGTACAGGAAAGTAGCAAGCGCCAGTAAATGACCGGCAATAAAAAATAATGTATTGAATATCCACGTTAATTATTACGAGTTCTCTTAACTGGTCTGCCTTCGGAGCCTCGGGCAGTCAAATAGCTATGTATTGATGATACTGTAGGGGCTATTCCATAACAGTGACAAATATCGCAATATCTCGCGTTAAAGTTGCATACTAAAATAGGTCAAACGGTCAGCTTTTGGGGAATTTATCTTCATTTTACTTCGTACAAATATAAATTCACAGTATACCTTTCACATCGCAATTTTACTAAAGTATAACACACTAGCTGTTCGCCCCGGCTTCGCCTGCGGTACTATATAGGTGCGGATATAGTCTATTTCACTCAGTGAAGTTGCAGTGTAAAAGAATTTTTGAAATCGGTCCAGCAGTTTTTGCGTGAAAACATTACAAACGTACTTAAGTACAAAAATGAATAATTTCCTCTTATATTATTAGTGCAGACTAGCCGCTCGTGCCGACTCTGCCCAAGTTTAGATAAATACAAAATATATGTGACACTAATTGGTAAAGTGGCTTTCTATGGGTAAGGGAAATATTTAAATCGGTTCAGTCGATCCAGAGATTACACCCTACAAGGTCACAAACTTTTTCTCTTTATAATATAGCTAATAAAGTTTAGATAACCTGCAAGTAATTGTAATTCAAGGTAGGTATCGCAGATTCGGCGTCGCGGAAAATCTATTGTCATCTAATTCATGTGCGGTCCACCTACCGCGTTTTACGCTACATTTTAAATCATACAAAGTTCTGAAGAGTAACCCGACATTTAGGACAAAGGCGACTTTACTTCCGTACACGAACGAAAAGTCAAATGTAAATAACCTGTTGATATCACCTCCTACCACGTGACACATCTCGTGATTATCGTAATAGACTAGTATAAGGCTGGCGAAGCACAACGTAACTCGCTGCAGAACAGGTTTCGCGGCGTAATGGACGTCAAATAAAACCTGACAAATACATTTAACTGAGTTACGTCTTTTAGGAAGCATATCAGCTTATCACTCGATCTGTTTAAATCTCAATAATTGTTTCAAATACTTCCTAATGTAAAGATTCTTAACGTGCCGGAAAAAATGCTATGCTTTGATCGATTCGTATGTTTCCGCATATGAAATCATGCATCGAAATATAGACTTTATGATCGAAACGTAAAATTAAAGATAATTTCGAGCTGGGAGTGATTTAATTTTATGACGCCAATCGGCTCGTGGATATTAAAATGAGTTGTTTATATGTTTTATGTCGATACTTACGTCTTCATTCTTAATGCTATTCGAAAATTTATACTACAAAAATAAACTTAAAAAAAATAAGAATTTCAAAATTGCATGAATAGTTTGATTGATTTAGGTAATGTGCTGTTTGTATTTATTATTCTGTGGTGCTGTGGAATATATTTTTTTGAATAATATTGGATGCGCGGAGGTAAATTAATTTATTGTCACATGTTATAAAAAAACAAAATCAAAAACCCCTCTGCTTTTATATAAAATTTTTGTCACAAAATTTTATTGCACAGTATAAAAAAATACTTGATTCTTATGTAATATGTAGTACCTGAATGTAAATATTTGTTTTATAGAGCTATAACTATAATAAATAAAAATATTGATGTTCGCTTGTTTCGTTAAAATTCGAGAATGGCTCGGCCGATTTCGATAATTCGTTTTGTTGCATTCATAAATGAAAATTACTAAAACGAAATATGCAAGCAATTTAAACCGATCATTTAATATGTCGTCCACTTTAAACCTCTTTTGTAACATCTAATTTAATAAAATGATATTGTAAAATTGCATTTTCGAAAATGTCAAAACATGTTATTGTATTTTTTACTGAGTATACATTCAATTGTATAGATTTACCAGGATAATCTCACAACCCATTTACTTTTCCCAGAGTAGAGCATAGAGATTATCGAGAGTGTTCTGTGAAGCCTCGGAAAATGTAGATACGCGTTGCATAGTAATCCCGGCTCAGTTTTACAAACTAACACTATTTGCGAGTTCTTGGGAATGCCTTCCTACGTTGATAGATTTGCGCTATTTCTATCAGGGAGATGAAGCAATATTGTTCAAGGAGAAAAAACTATTGAAGTAAATTTTGTGTTGATTTACAATTGTAATAATAGTTTATTAATTTGGTAAATTAGTTATATAATGGAATCATCATGATTATAACGCACCAAATAAAGACAATTTATATTTATGTCAATCTTCTATTGTTTTTAGATATTTTTTGTGATTTTTTGTTATATAACATAAAACTCAAAAAAAACATAAACAATTTATTAATAAGAAATGCAATTTGACAAAATAAAAACAGTAATAAAAGAAAGACACCATCAAAAACAGTTTCCAAACATCACCAATAAAAAAACAAATCAAACAAAGAATTTATCCTTCCAACTTGGGCACCTCGTCCTCCATACTCGCCAGGATCAAGTTCTTATCGGTACCGGTGGGTCTCTTGGGCTCCAGAGCGGATCGCATTTCCAGAGCCCTAGTGTCAGTTTCCAGAGACTGCTCCTTGTCGTTCAGATCTATGGCGATCTTGATAGAAGCCGCTTCAAGGGCGTTGTACGTTGCCCTGGGAAATGTTTGTGATATCGATATAATTGATAGATGCTGTTTGATATAAAGTTACGAAAAAATTCACAATCTGATGTATACAATAGTCGTCTATTAACTGGAGGTACATACTAGCTATTGCCCGCAGCTTTGCGCGGGCGAATAATAAATTATCATAGTACAAAATTTCATCCCCTATTTTATTCCCTTTCAGAGTAGAATTTATTAAAATCCTTTCTTAACTGATGCCTACATTATAACATTTATCTGCATGCCAAATTTCAACCCGATCCGTCCAGTGGTTTGGGCTGTGCGTTGATAGATCACTATGTTAGTCAGTTAGTTACCTTTGAGATATATATATTAAGATTTCCTATCTAAATAAAAAAAAATGTAACATCTAGGTATTATAAGCCTTTAAACATTCTTGTGTCGTGCCATAAGAAAAGACAAGCGTTTAACCAAAAAGTTATTTAAATCACTACAAAAAAATAGAAAACAGAGATTCTGATAGTCTTTAGTCCATACATAACGTACTTGATAAAGCCAGCTAGGTTTTTACACTCACAAAAATATCCAATACACAAGCAAAAATCACACGAGTCGAGGAAACCAGTAAGTACAATGACTAGACAAACTTGGCTACGATATCTGGATCGATTCCAAATCCCAACTTCTCTCCAACAGTTACATTAAGAAAATTCATGAAAGCATTGTTAAATTAAACAACCTATCCGATCTCGCTGAGGGTCGAGTTAACAATGTGACTACGGAAATTTTCTAGAAATCTCCAAACCAACTATCATGGAAACAATCGTCGTTCTGTTAAGTGAGGAGACTTTTATTGTTTTATTGTCTGCTTATTCTTCTATTTATGTATGTAGGTCTATTGTATATTGTGTATGCTACAGAGAAATGGTTACATATTTAATTTCGTGCTTTTATTACAAGTAAAACAATATTCCGAATTTATTACTGACATAATATTTAGTTTGTTGAGATATTGTTTTATAAGAATAAAACATTATATTTCATGTCATAGTCGGCAAAGGAACTGGTGGGTCGCCTGCTGGTAAGCGCCACCACCGCCCTTGAACATTTGCAGAGGTGGCGGCACATGGATATCTCATTTATATTTTAGTCGAAGCAAATAGATTGCCGATTGTAAAAGGAAAGGATCGATGAGGGTAATAAAGGAGAGGACTTCGAAGGGTAAGAAAAAACGTCCGGCTCCCAAACTCGCCAAAACGAAACACAATAGCTACTATCTCACGCCGATCTTCTGCGGGGATATGATACATTCCCCGGTGCGAGCTGGCCCAATTTGTACGGCGTACATTCGTATATTCGTAAAGTTTACTCGACTCCCACATTTGCTTTGCCGCCATTATCAAGAAAGTTCATTATGGCGGTAAAACAAAATCTGAAGTTAAAGTTAAGAAAGAACGCATCCACGACAATAGCTGATAGATATAACGTAGTTATAAGAAGGTGACATATATTTTTTTTATTTCCGAGTTTTGCAACACGGTAATACGAAAAAAATCGTCTATTAGGGATTGTTCTAGCGAAATCGCGCTAACTTTCAACATCGGGGAACCCGTTTTAATTTAATATTTATTAGCATTTACGCCAGGATATTATTAGAAAAGCTCAGACCTTATAAAGCATTCATGATCCTCCCAAAACACTTTATTTTTTTGAACCCTAATTAGGCTGGATTACTGTATAATATACATGGCATAAATTTTTAAAGGCACTAAGATTAATAACTATACTAGATATCGTAATTTACTCTATAAGCCTAAGATACTACATATTTAATCGGTAGGCATCTGTTTTCTTATTTTATATAAAGTACCTGGATGACCGAGCTTTGCTCGGTTTAACTTCGTGAAGTTAGGTTGTTTATAAGAGTTTTTTCCAAGATCGTTTAGGCATTTTTAAGTGAGCAAGTGCATTAAGAAGACACAAAACAATATAAACAATTAGTATAACCTCAAAGTAAACACTCATTGACTTCGTTACTTAACAACGCCATCTGTTGGAACTTTAATTATTCGCCAAAAAATAGTATTAGTATTATTATTCGCCAATAGATGTCAGGAAGAAAAAATAGTATT
>NC_052104.1:2585168-2613512 GCF_012273895.1 Zerene cesonia
ATTATTCCATTTTTCAATTTGCAAAATATGATTTTTGTTAAAGCGTGTCTTATAGTTTTTTTAAACTATTATTTATTTAGACTAGAGTTTATTAGATTACGTTTCCTGTAAAAATTGGCTGCTGGTATGTGAAATCAATTTTTGCAGCTTTATACGTTTTTAACAATTTGACAAAGAAGACATAACATAATAAATTAAAAACAAAAAATGTTGCCAGCTCTTAGCCAGCCGCAACTTTAGGGTTGCCATTTGCCATATGTAAAGGGAGGGGATTTGTTTATGTTTAAAATAGACAGTCTACTCTCCTTTTTTTAGTGCATATTAGTAGTTTCTATTTTCTGCCTACAATAATCAATACAGTTTTAACTACTTTTCGTGTTAAAAAAAAAAACATAGAGACGAACATAAGACCTCGTTTTCGTTAGAAGTCGTTTTTGGGTCTTCGCGTCATTTCAGTGGGATCCTGTTCTATTTCGTCTGTATCATTAATATCTCAAGAAGGATTTGTAACGTCATTTATTATAAGTGTTAAGACCAAATTTGGCAAGCACAGAAATGGTTTTATCACACTGCATACTGATGAACTAATATATCAGCGTGAATTGATTCGAAAGTGACTGGGCTTGATGGAACATAGCGCTCTAGATATGTTATATAAATAAGATTTTTCTAGGCGCGTCACGAGTCACTTGCCCTCTTAGGCCTTGCCTTGTCTTAGGCTTATTCGACAATCCACATATTTATTTGATTACCCTGAATGTTTCATATTACGAAATAAATACAATTATACTTAATGAATGAATATACTACGCAAATGGACTGACTCATTATAAATTATTCAGAATACTGTATTTGTTTAATTCTATTCTTGAGATAGAGAACAAGTCTCGAATTCATGCTAAATATTTTATGAGCAACGAAATTAAATCAACATGTTGCAGAGTTGTTGTCAACGTGTTGCAGAGTTGATTATGCATGTTGAAAAGTTCTCCCCCTCGATTACATTTAAATAGTTTCCAGCAACTTTGTTGATCAACTGTTGCTCAACTAATGTTTACCATTCTTGGGCTTTTAAGTCACTTACTTAGCGCAATCCTGCTTCTCCTGTAGCTGTCGTATCGTTTCCCTGAGGTTCCGTACCTCCTCCTTCATCCCGATATCAGCCTCATCAGACGCCAACTCAATGCCGGGTCTATAGCCTCGCGTCTCCAATCTGGTCTCAGCCACCTTCAGTGCATTCACTTTGTCGGCGAACTGTTCGCCGATCGTCTTTAACTCGTTTGCTAGTTTGTCCATATTCTCTTCCATCTATTTAATTAAATATATTACAATCAAGTCTCCAGTCAACCAAAACTCCAAACACAAACTAAATAAGTGAGGAGTAAGGTGTATCTCTCGTGTCGATATCATTTCTGAGATACGCAGCTGAAACTTCGGCAAAAAATTTAGATATTATTATTTATTTTGATGGTTTGAATATACTTAGCTGTCACTTTTAATTCTATTCGTCATTAATCAATTCCTACATAACATTACCTTCATCTTCTGCCACTGGAGCTCGTTCCTAGCGCGTTGCGTATCATAAATGCGCCGGCGCATCATATAGTTGGTGACGTCGGTTTGCGCGCGCAACGCGTTCCTCGCGCGACCGCGCGCCACGAACAGGGACTCGCGGAGGCGCAGTGTGTCTTGCAACTCGTCTACGGCTAGCTTTTTTGTTGCCTCGCACTTTTGCAGCCATTGATCGTACGTTATCATTCTAATGAGTTAATACATACTTCAATAGGTTAAAATGAACATGTTGATTTAGTTTTTGCTTAAATAGTTTTATTTTACTTATATAATGGGTACATATTGTGAGAATAGCAGATTTATAAGATACACCGAAGTGGAAAGCACTTGATATAGGAATTTCTTAAATCCGATTGAGTGCTTTAACCATTAGACGCATAACATTTCTGTTTTTATTCATCTTATGTTTTATTAAAAAGTCATCAATCAAGTTTTATTAAAATACACAACAATGAATGATTCATTGGAGTAAAAATATATTCTATGCTCGGATAGTTAGTTAGTTATAAGATAAATACAATATGAAATTAGGCGTCGAACTTATAAAAAAAAATACATCACTAACCGTTTCGGGGTTTTCAACGAGTCCGTCTTATAGGTTATATTGGCGCAATCCTTATCTAGGTTCAACATGTCTTTATCGATCTGTAGCGCTTCGTTCTTATCGTTCAGATCCAGTTGAAGCTTGAACTTCACCACCTCGAGCTTGTTAATCTTCTCCCAAGCGGACTGGCACCGGTCTATTAGCATTTTCTTGTTGCTCTCCGTTACGCAGAGTTCCTGTTTTCAGCGATTAGATTCTAGTTTAATATGAACGCGCGACGGTGAGCTATGTTATACGTTTGTTGTGTGTGTGTGTGTGACACAATTATTCAATCAAACATGTCAAAGTATAGTTGTAATAAAGGTCTTTAATTGCAAATAGTTTTTTAAAGAAAACTCGTTATAACGGACCGAATTTTAGTTGTAACAAGAAGTAACAGAATGTATACTGTAATAATTGTGGTGTGTGATATGAATGCAACTTTAACTTAAACAGAATAAAGCATATAATTGTACCATAATATGTTCTTTAAATGAAATAAATATATCAGGAATGTTTAATATTTACATTTACATATTAGATATAAAAATTCAACAAAATTAAACTCGTTGGCAAAAATATACGAAAAATAAAGCTATCCGTTTTAACCATTATGTTCTGCAAAACCATTCCCTTTGACATGTTGGAGTGATTTTTACATACATATGAATTTTTTATTCGTATTTTTAATAAATGAACTAAAAAAATGAATATTTTACCCAGAGTACATTTGAATTCAACGGATGATCAGTTTCAGGAAATGTAATGTGCAAATCAAACAAAAAACAGTTATTTTCATTCTGGTAATTGAATAGTATTGAAATGTTATAAAGAAATTTAAGTATTATATTGAAAAATTTAAGTATTTATATACCTATTGAACGTAACTGTATTTTATTTATTAAAATTTATTTAATTTTCTATGAATACCTTGTGCTTAATTAGCAAATATCCATTTCGCTTTACTAGTTTTTATGGTGCAGTTAGTTCAATTACAATGCAATTCTCAACATTTATTCGGTGAGAATACTACAGTATAATACAGTTTATTCGATAGTATCAGCTTTACGCACACGGCTTCCCTATCGTTACTAGTAAAAATGTAAATATAGTTATACCATATTACATAGTTTTTAAAATTGAATACATTCACATTAAAAATGTTAAGCAAATTATAAAATATTTAACAAACAATAAATGGTATCAGTACAGAGGCATTTTCATCAAGCCCAAAATAGCAGACAAATATAACCAAACGAAATCAGCAGCCTAGACTCATACCTTTTTCAACTCCGTATCAGCCAAGTCGTAAGTGAGTTCAGTGCTTCTCCTCCCATCTCTGTTCGAGAGGCACTCCGAACATACAAGGAGAGGCATGTTCAATTGCTCCAACTCTCGTTCTGTTGATGCCTTCTCTTCTTTGAGAGCGGTCATCTCTCTGTCTAGGCGTTCTAGAAGCTCTTGAAGGGTCGATTTCCATTGCTCTATTTCGTATACTCTGTGAAAGTATCAAGATTTTAAAGTACCTTGTTTTTATACCATGGCGGCAAAATTAAATAAAATATACGTGTTTTAATTGCAAAACTATTTTTTAACACAGATAATTTGTGAACTTAACTGCAATGTATCGTTAGATTTGTTTAGATATATCGAGATAAATTGGCGTATTTATGTGGCCGAATAATAAGCTGTTGTGAAACACGCAAGACTAGATATTTCAAGTGAAGTAAGAAATCAACATGTATTTTGACTTAAGCGTTCACGTCAATTATGCTTTACGTTGTCGGGATTTCGTTTTTCCACGACCACATTACTTGTTTGTTTTAACTTATTCTCCTCTCACGATAACAAACCATGAACTTGTGGAAACTTATGATATACACTTGATTGCTCTGTGTCCCGCGAGAGAACAACAAATTACAAACAACCGCAAAGAATGGCTGCTCATATAAGGGTATGTGATATCTATACGCTCAATCTTTCAGTATTTGTTAGGACTTCTACTTATATTTTTATGTCTCAGTGTATTTTTTAATCTCCATAGGAATATTTGTATCGTTAATTTTTTTTACGAATATCCTTGTAAAATATTTTTTGTATATATAATAATTTTTTGTATAGGATAAATGCTAGCTTTGGGAAAGGTATATATGCGCTTGTTTTAAACTGGCTATATGTTGGATTTGATATAATATGTCATTTCCTATCCATATTGGAGATTTAGGAGACGAAATATTTTATTACTCCTTATACGACATAGCTGAGAACACTCCTAACTAACATACACTCACACAACAATATTATACCTAGCTCTAAGTCTATTGTTGTTATGATAACTGTCCCAATCGGTCTTGATTTTGGTCTCATTGCGAAGCTGGTGCGAGCTGTAGCGAAGGTCGAAGGCATCAGCCCTTCTGGTATCTGCTGTAACCTATAAAAGAAATGCATTTAGGTAAATAGACTAAGTCATTCCAGGCTTACCATAAGTATATTATGAACAGTACGATTATAATGACCAGAAAAATGATCAAAAAAATAACGAATAATAATTGTTTCATACGAACCACGGGAACCAGGCAAAGAATTGTTTATCTTTTTGAAAATTCTTTATAAGAGCAACATGGTAAATGTTAGACAAAGTAAGTAACATTTGCTTTAATTGTTTCTTTAATTTAATGACTTGAGATGAAAGTGAGAGATGTTTCAGTTTTGTGTTTGTTTAATTAGAGCGGCGTTGCAATTGCGAATTAAAAATTCTTTTACAAAATTAAAGCAAGGCAAGTGAAAACAATTATTTAAAAACTCCGTGTGCAAACAGAAACAAACGTCCTTTGTTTCAGACTCGATGTTTGTGTATCTTCATTTTGTGTAAATCATTTGATGCTATTTCGCCTTAATTGAAATTTGAAATGAATGTCATTATTTGCTAAATTCTTTATTGTTTACGGTATTATTAATATACGCTAATAGCAAATTGTTGTTATTAGAAATCTCCCTTCTCTTGGAATTAATAATTTTACGCCTAGTACATATTGTTTAATTTTCAACCTAAGTTTTCATTGCGTTAAAAAACTTCCGACTGGCGGAACTGATTTTATGCTTCTTTTTTTTACAACTATCATACATAATAAATAAACAAAAATTGTGATATTCCCAACATTTCAGTCAATATAACAATGGACGATATGAATATCATTCCAACTTCGCATCGGAATAGAAACTTAGAGAATGAATATTTACGACGCATCTCCGTAGATCCTGAATAAAAATCACATTGAGTGAGCAAGAACGGAAGTTAGAGAATTTACGATATACAACTGTGATAAAGTTCAAGTCTAATGCCCATATGAAACATTAAATCTAGGCTGATTTAGTGTTTTATATGGGGTCTTCGAGCGTTGCTCTGAAATAGGAACTTCATAGCAATGGTGCAGGATTCAAAACAACTGTTTTAGTCATATACATACCTATCGTAACTGCCTAATATGTGCATGAGTAGCTAGCACGGTTAGCGATATGTTTGAAGCAAGTTAAATAGTAATGCAAGGCGGAAAAGCATACGTATATGTGTAAGCATTATTTATTTTTAATTTTGAAATGATTAATGTGTTTCCATTTTTGAGTACATAATAAGTTATTACACTGTATTATCTTTGTTTTTATTCTCAACAAGTTAAACGCTCGCAAAAATAATTATCTTAAAAATAAGCTTAGCAAGATGCCTTGCGTACAAAACTGCCAATCCACAAACAACCTAGGCGCCAAGAAATTAGTGATGCAATTCTCATAGTTGCGGAGATAAATATTGTGATATGGGAATTATATTTTGTTAAATAACTATGGTTACAGTAATAGGTAAAATGGCAGTAACTTAATAGATAGTTTACTGTATCCAATGATGTATGATTGAAAATATAGTATATGGAATGGAAAGCGCGACGACTGCAAAAAAGGACCATGGGTTATTAGCGAAATATTTCGATCACATCACACATCGAATCATAATTTAGATAGAGAAGGAAAGAGAGTATTTAATATTTATAATGAAAGCTTTCATTTGCAAATAAAACTGTTTTAAACTTTAATTAACCTCCACGGGCCAAGCCAGGTACATTTAAAATATTATGTAGAAAACATAGTGCGTTTTAATTAAATTTTAATTTTGTCTATATAATTTTGAAACGTTTTAAGAATATTTTATCTTTACTTCTACTTTAATACTACGGTTGATAATGGAACGATAAATTGGCTGTACATCTACAGAAGTAATTTAAAACACTAAGTGTACACTTAAGTTGAAAGTTCAGAAGTTGAAATAATTAAGAGCTTTTCCGCAACTTTAAGATGCATTTAACAACTTTTTAAAGTTTGAATTGACCAGATTTGTCAATGCTTAAAAATTTTTAGTTTCGCATTATATCCGTACCTTAAGTTATAGAGATCCATAAAAGCTTTACAAGCTTTTAATCTAAGAAGACACGTTTTATATACGTTCATAAAAGATAATGTTACCTGTAGTCCATATAACCTGGCATCCCAATCAGGTAAAGTTAAATGTGGTAGTGGTTTCTCGTAAGTAACAACGGACTGCATTTTAGAAATTTATTGCGCTTTTGCTATTTATAAAAGTAAAATATTGGTATCACGGAAAGTAATCGAGTGTCAAAATGACAGATACGACCGCAGAGGTGACGGCCGCGCTCGAATTCCAAATTTAAAGCTTTTTCTTTTGTGACCAGTATCATAAATCCAAAAAAGGTATTTGTTTTAAGTTTTTATATATTTCTTTTTTAATATGGAAAATACTTAAATGTAGCTTAAAAAAATTAATAAAAATAGAAACGTACATATATTTAGTTCGATTCGAAACAATTTCGTACAAAAGTGGGTAAAAAGTGAATAGTATCGAACACAACACGCTCTGTTTACCAAACACGAGTGGGAAAGTTAACTGAACTTCCAAATTATGTTATATTGACCTACTTTTGTGCAGAAAACTAAGCGAACAGATACGTTTGTATTGAAAGAATTAGAGGATTCGTATATTTGATTGTTTTCATAAGAATCTACTGAGTTTATTTTTTTGATAGCAAGTAGGCTCTCTGCATAGATTGTATAATAACTTATATTATTAAAATATAATACCCAATCTTAATATGTATGTATTGCTTCAGCGCGTGTTTGTCATTGAACCCCTCCTAAACGAATGGACCGAAATATTTTTTTTCTAAATCTTCAGGTGAATAAGAGAATGGTTAAGATTCATAATTTCTAGTTGCTAGTAATGTAAGGTGAAACGGAATCGAAACACATGAACCGCATCTAAACATACAAAAAAAATCAAAATAGGAATCATACTCAGCAAGACTAATAATACATACCACATTTTAGCTGCAAATATTCTACTCTTTTAGAAATATTGGTTAGCCCTTTAACTAATTGATCAAATTATCTATCAATTACTTATAAGGACAATGCATAAAGTGCTTATAAAACATGGTTTTAGCGAAATAAAGATTATAAAAAATTATCCCATTTATCATTATTTTTCCTCAAAGAGCAACCAAGGCTGCAAAAAGATATATCTTAATTTTTAATAGTAGATATAACAAAAGCATGTCCTAAATTCCTCGACTACATCCCCATATCGCATCTCAATATGAGGTTTATCGTGCGGTCATAAATTTCCTTAACATTTCTTTCTAGTTGGAACGATGCCAGTTGTTCTACTTATGCTCATAAGCCTCCTTTGGTCTTGACCACATGAATCAGAAGGAATGGTGCATTAAAACAGTAGGAGTGGTTACACGATTTATTTCCATTACACGTAAAGTGCTGAAGGGAATTTCTAGAAGAATCTATTGAGGAGTTCTACAGATCCAAACTTGATATGTTTTATTTTAAGAAAACATCGTTTTAGTTGGGTTTGGAAGTTGAGGTAAGTGTTTCAGCAGATAAAACTAACAGCAGAAAAAACACTCTATGCACTATAGAAGTATATTTTTTTTACCGATTTTCCCAAAAACGAAGGAGATTATTAATTCGACTGTATTTTGTTAGTTTTGTCACTCGATAACTCCGTACATTTTCAACCGATCAGCGTGATTATTTTTTATTGTTTTGTAGGAAATTATGGTTATTTGGTCCCCAAAATGAGTATCTGGAGTGATGTTCCTCCCAAGAGCCATCGGTGACTTTGTATTAGAAATGATATTTCCCTTTTGTATAGCGTGGATTTCTCGAGATGATTAATTTATTTATAAAACAATGTCAGTTACATCATAATATAATATATATTATATGATGGCGTAATAGACTATACGGCTACTACTAGATATCTAGATAATTGCAAAAGTATTTACTATAAATCGTATCATTTAAACTTTAAAGGATTAATTGCCTAAGCTAAAATGAATAAACAAATATTTCAATTCGCGAAGATAAAAGAACACGAATGAAAAAATATTCAACACCGATTAATATAAAATGAAACAAAGACATATTTCATCAAAGTATGTACAGATATTATATAAAGTGTTCTAATGAAATAAACGCGAGGGCGTTTTTTATTGATCTGGTATCTTGTTATTTCGATATACAACAATTTTATCTAAATGATCCACCTACATTAAATGAATTCAATGAATAAGATATTTTTACGAAAAACTAAATATACTGAATAAATAAAATCAGTCTATCTCTGTAGTAAGAAGAATGATGAAATAATGATAATGGTGCTGTGTTAAAAGATATCTTGAGTGTCCCAATTAAGGTGAAAGAATAGTAATATTTAATTTAACATTGAACTAGACAGGATTGTTTCTAAACTCTTAGAATTTTAATGATAACAGAGATTTGGCCAAAAATACTGTCACTTCGCTACATAAATAATTGTAATTTAAAGCTTATTTTAACTGTGACAACAATTAGTTCGGAATAAGTTTTCCTAAACAAATTTTGTTGATATTTATGAAACAAAGGTATATAATAACATACAACATGAAAATTTTCTATTATTCCCATGTACGTAAAATGTAGTTACAATTTCAAGATAAAAATTCGCGAGCAAGTAAAATTTTATCAATGTGAAGTTTTATAAAGGTTCAAGAAATTTTCCACTACAACGCTGACCAGTGTTTATGATATTAGAAATATTTGAGAAGCTATCAACATTCCTTGCACCCGGAATTCTATTGAATACGGTGTCTTTATACCTTATATTATGAGTAGAATGTTGGGAGCTGAAATCCTTCTATATGTTATGCAGAATTACATTGCACGTGTATTCCTCCATTGATTAAAATTTGCATTGTAATTGCTATTTATTAAATATTTACTGTGCACATGTTATATGTCATTGTTGGTATCTGTATCAAAATATAAATTAAAAACCTCGGAATTTTAAAACACGCGGGCAGACTGCAAATCAGCGCTGTTTCATGGCTGAGTCTGTCCCGTTTGCCGTTATATTTTTTGTGTTAATTTTTAAGTTGTTTTAGTTTTAAAGTTGTTGTGTGGCCAAAGCTTGTTTTCCTTCTTTCTTTCAAATATGTTCAGCGTATAGTGTAGGACTGTGTCTTCTCATATTAAAATTTCAATTGTATTACACGCATTAGGAGTATTTTACGTTATTTCGGAGTAACGTAAAAAAAAATGCATAAATTTTTAATTTAAAGATTATTGCTGAAAATTAATGAATCTTATTGTTTACAGCAAACGTCTGTAAAAACAAAGCTATCTAATGCAAAGTATACTAAAGAAAGACTGTACTTTGTATTTCTTGTCAAGAAAACACTTTGACTGGATGGAATTAAGCTCTCGAGGAAGTTGCATGAAGTTTGTATAAATGGCTGTTTGTTAGGTTTATTAAAAAAATAAATCGTCCGTGACTCTTTCTACAGATAGTGCATATTGAACTGGCAGCACTGTAAAGTAGTATTTAAGGCATGTACAAAAGGAAAGGAAAAATCTAATTATTTTTATAATTTGATCAAAACAACCAATCAGAATAGAATTAGGTCGCCATATGATTGTAAGAACAATTATATTATAATCTAATTCGCTTTTTATTAATTGGTTTTTATTTTAGTAACAATATTTCCAAAATTTTAAGCTATATATAATTTTTATCTAATCTAATATCTTATTTTATCTAAATGAAGTCTAGATCAAAAATCACATCACCCATTTTTATTTGCTTTTCCAAATTATTGAGATTTTCGTTCATCTTTTTGATATTGTTTCGGTAATGCGTTAACTCCGCAGGTGTTCTATCGATTGACGTGATTCTTTTTGTGTTTGATACAATTTGATCACATTTTAGAATCTGGAGTGAGTTAGTGAGAATCAAGAGATTTCCTTCCTCGTGGTGTCGATGACTTTTTGCCGAAAAGATTTCTATTACTTTACGTGTATATAAAATAATTGATAAAATTGTTCAAACAAACACAGTAATTACTCCCAATAATTACAATTCTGTTGAACCTTTTAATGTAATTTAGAAATGAGCGCTGAAGGCACCATAAATATATTTATAAGCGAATTAAGGCGCAGGACAAACAACAGACATGTAAGTTGATTACATTTTGTTTAAATAGTATCTTGGTGTATAATCTTCGTCTTTGTAACTGTCGAGAAACTTACCTCATTAAGCAGGAGCTGAGTCTTGGTTGAGGGACGTTTTCAACTATTTCTTCAAAACTAATAAAACAGCAATAAAACTTTAATGAAACACTGTTTTCCGATAGAGATTGGGTATTAGATGTCGCGTAATAGCTATCTGATCTGACTGCATAAAAATTGTTACATAATTGTACAACAATAATTATGTAATGTATCAATCATGCACTACAATTGAATTATTAAAATATGTATTTTAAGTTTTACATAACAAATTTACTTGGGCTTTTGAAGTCCTTGTATGTAGAGCTTTTATATACTGATCCTAGTTCATATTATCTAAATTGATGCCAATGTATTCGTAGAAATGTACTTATTGATTTGATTTCAAGTTATTATAAACTATTGATTTTCATCTGCTGAATATATTTGTATATTGATGAGAAGGGGATGTATGAGTTCACACCTTCAGGAATATCGCGAGTAAGGTGGGTTGAGAAGGTTTTATGTATGAAGGTCCCTAAATAAATATATATATAAAAGCGACAAATGTTTATCATTTGTGTTTTTTAAATTGATATTTGAATAGGGAATTCTTAAATTATCATTTAAAAGGAAAGAACTTGACAATTACAGAGCTGTGTCTTCCCTGTCTCGATATTTCCATAGAATTCAAATTCCTCCTGAATTTAGGTCGAGTTCTCATGAGGGCACATAAAATTACATCGTTGATGGTACTCGTGAGCCTGCAAGCGATCTAATTTACAATGAGTACACGATAAAACATCTTACTATAATAATGTAAACGTCTCTTAGGGGAAAATTCTATCTTGTACAATTAATCAAGAAATGTTGGTGTGCCGAAATTGTGAGTTTAAAAATACGGATATCAAGGGCAAGTTTTGGGGTCAAACTTTATGAAATGTAGCTGAAACTCGCGATTGCGTAAAATAATAATTTTTGTGCGGATCCTAAATAGCTTTAATTTGTGGAAGAGAAACTTTAACCCTAATAATTAAAAAATTATAAGTAGTCTTAGCTAAAGCTAAACATTGTCTTTTTGACAGCAAATTTTTAATGTGGGAGTCGAGCACGTTTCGGCACGAATTGGGCCAGCGCGCATGGGAGAAGGTATCCCCACAGAAAGTCAGCGTGAAATAGGCATGCTGCTGTGTTTCGTTCCGTGAGTGGGGCAATCCCTTAGCATTTAAAAACTTAGAACGGATTTTGAGACGGACACAGACAAAACACAGTTTTTATAAATGTTGTTTCAATATATCGTTACCTATTTGGCAATAGTATCGTAACAAATTATTAAGTACAAGAGTCAAGATGGTCGTAGAAACTCGATCTTGCCATTTTATAGTATACGTTATACCTAACTCCGTAAAAACTAATATGAAAACTACACTCCATATGTACATATGAGATAACTATTCATTGCATCCTGGAATTCAATTTTTATCCTGCCCTTTGTGACAATGTTTATATCAATCTCGAAAGATCGTTTGGCCATAAAATTTTGTAAATCCATAAAAATAAATGATTGCCCTTCATTATTACGGGGACTGTTTTATGGTGGTGCCAGGTTTTGCTAAGGAGCATAAATATGCAAAAATCCTAATACGCTTAAATAATATTAAACCCCCATAAAGTGAGAGAATTGCGCGGGTTTTTAATTTGATTTGGTTAAGGCTCTTTTTGTACCTACTTGAGTAAATACTAGGTTAGTGTACTAAGCATTTGGTCTAGCTTTGTTTATGTAGATACAGCAATGATGAATGAAAATATTTGGATATTATGCAAATAGTTAATGAAATGATAAATATATAAAAGTATTTTTATATATTATAGACCACCTTTCCACCCCGGCTTCGTTTGTAGCCTCGTACATGGTCAAACAAAAAGATTAACAGTCCTGGGGTTTTAGCCGCTTAGTTCCGGCTCCCGTGAGATTTCTTGGATAAAAACTCTCCTATGTCCTATCTCGGGTTTCAGACTGTCTCTGTAACAAATTTGAAATAACTGTACAAATTGCCTGCAGAACTTATGAAGCTCGCCAAGGGTCTTAAAACAAGATCACATGAACTTGTGTAACTAGGTAAATTCATATGAAATTCAGGCTTATTTGGTTGGTAGAACATAGCTAATTGCTTATTGGATGTGGGAGTTAGGGACTAATTACTTAAAATAAATATAGTATGAGGGAATTTTGTGGACTCTGAGATATTAATTAATTAGTGCGGCTTAAAGAGTTGGGTGCTATAAACTCTGTGGTAAATGTTGTTGAGATCTAAGAAAGGATAGGTCTTAGTAATATATTTTAGGATTTTGGGTCTGACGATATTATTACAGTATTTCATACATACAGGCTTCCATACCTTTTATATAGCTCGATTCCTAAACGCGTTCTTAAGAAAAATCTCATAAGACAGACAGACGGACAACAAAGTGATCCTAGAAAAGTTCCGTTTTTACCTTTTATTGGTTTGTATCTACGGAACCCTAAACACTTAATTTACATTTTATATTCTCCTGCGTGTGCTAAAGTTGTTTTAACAATAATAGGTAGGTAGGTCATTGCGTTTGTCAAGATTAAATAGTTATATTAACTGATTTAAATGTTTATATTTATTCACGAGAACGTTCAAAAACAGAGAAGATCTAAGGCATTTACGACGAGTAAAAGGCCTACCTACTATTGCAATTCGCAAAAAAGCGTAATAAGTGGCCGTCCAGTTCGAAGTGGCAATACAAAATATTAATCTTTTGGTTTTTTTTCGATTTTGATTGTTGAAATCACATTACAATTGAGAGGAGTAGATAGCTTTGATGAGGTAATAGCCACGAATAACCTTGCTTAATATATATGAAACATCATGTAATTCTTGTTTTCATTACTTTTATCATATTCTTGAATCCTTATAGGCATAAACAAATAGGTAGTGTATTGTTTACTAAGATTAGATTTAGTTTTTTGTTATAATAATTGCTATATTGTCCTCCGTTAAGCTGAGTGCAGTCTGGAATTCAATACCAATCATTGAATATGTAGATACAATAATTTTAACAAAGGCGCAATATCGCTTACTCGATCACTGTGACTTGTTACCATTAATATATTTGTATTACATGAAATTAAATCGAATTTACTGTCGTTATTGTATTAACCACATCGATTATGCTGTAATTCGAGTATCATATTCATTAAATCGAGGGTAAATTCTCTTATATGGTTTTAAATAATATCAAACAAGCATGACTAATGTAAAGACATCACTACATAGTATAAAGCAAAGTCGCTTCCCGCGTCTTTCCATATGTATGTATGCTTAGATCTTTAAAACTACACGACGGATTTTGATGGAGTTTATTTATATAGATGGAGTGATTCAAGGCGAAGATTTTTATGTACAATAACATCTATTTAATTACTACGAATTTAATGCGTGCGACGCCGTGGGCAAAAGCTAGTGGAATATAAGCGAATAAAGAAAAGGCCATGTGGCAGAATGAAAATAATAATAAATCTTTCTTATAATAACATTCCTAAAAAGCAGTGGTGGCTCAGTGGTGAGGACCTCGGACTTCAAAATCGATAAGTCGGGGTTCGAGACCGGGCGAGCGCGCAGGAAATAAATTGATTTTTCAATTTATCTGCGCATGTAGATAACATCACCACTGCTTTAACGGTGAAGGAAAACATCGTGAGGAAACTGGCATGTCCAAGAATTAGAAGTTTGACGACATGTGACATCTGCCAACCCGCACTTGGCCAGCGTGGTGGATTATGGCCTGAACCCTCATAGGAGGCCTGTGTCCCAGCAGTGGGAACATATATGGGCTGATGATGATGGATAAGATTCCTTGTGACGTGACTTAACAAAAACGTTGGGAAATAAATAGCCGAATTGGCGAGTGGCTCCCGAGTGGTAAGGTAAACATCAAATTTGGCAACACATGTTTGTTTATACATAAATTGACAGTATTATTTAGAATATATACTAATTGACCCGTCCAGTATTTCAGAATTTCCTCTATTCCTATTTGTAAAGTTTCCGTTCTGAATATAATTTGTATTAAGTGTTTAAGCAATTTTTTTCATAGATTGTAGTCTCGGCGTACGAGTATTATAAAGTGTTGGTTGTTTTTGATGGGCTACTCTTCTACATCACCTTGCGGTTGAATTCCTTATCACATTGAAAATCATTGATGCAAAACCATTTAAATATGAAAATAATTTAAATTTTTTAGATTAAGCTTAAAGCTGATAAAATATTCAAAACAATGAACATTTTTTCCAGAAAAATATTTCAACAATACTACCTTCAATGTAGGGTAAAAGTGTCTCCGGAACCGCTGTAACGAGATAACTCCCCGCGAGCGAAGCCACGTGTGAGAAGGCAGTGCGTCCATAAATAATAAACCCATTAAGCTTATTCCAGAATCCAATAACAGCTACGGAGTATTGACCGTGTAAAGTCAATTATATATGCCCATAAAGCATTAGGAGCTAAAGTTTGTCGCTATGGTCTGAAATTGGATGAATTTCTATGAAGTCAGGAATATTTTCTGTGAATTGTGGTTTGGAAAATATAATAATATTAAGAAATCTCAGTACTCCGTCACGATGTACATCAAATTATGCTTGCATGTATGGAACAAGAAAAACGCAAGCATATAAAAAATCACAATTTATATGTTAATTTATATGAATCAGTGTATGGAAAGCAACAGAAACACTTATCTAGTTGTACATATTTTTGTTCAAATATCAAAATTCGCTTTCATAGATGATGATGGCGAAGCTGATATTAAAATATTTATCATTATGATAACCATAATCATATTTTTATTCTCCTTGTTCAATCCTAATGGCTACGACGTGTATTTTCATAAGTTTTGCCTTCATGCCTGAAATAAATATTTCTTCACTAAATTAAGTGGAGTTAAATCTGCTCAAATGACAAGTTAGACGAACATAGACACGCCAGCGGCAGTCCGTACTAAACACATGCACTATTTTTAAATTTCCATTGTTTTACACTACACGATACACATTCCATGTTATGTTATTATAGGCATACAAAGAAAATACCACGCATATCTATTGCGGAAACATTGTATAGAAAAATTTATATTTTCCTTCATAGCCTATTCATTAATAGATTTAATTGTACGGTACTATCGTAAAACATAAAAAATTTGAAGCCTGTATGCAAGGGTTGCCACCTTATTTAGAAAGAGTATAGTAATGTTTTCAAAACATTGCGAAAAATATACTACTATTGGGTAATTAAGCCAAAAATATACTACTATTGGGTAATTAGGCGAAAATAAACCTACTAGTTAGTGGGTACTCCCACAGATTTATTTTAAGTTATTACAATTATGATTAATTAGAGTTTTTTTTTTATAATTACTAATGATACGTATATGAACAATTGAATAAATCGGAAAAAGTAAAAATTATCTATCATTAAATAATGCAACGCACTAATCTCAGGAACTACTGGTACGGATTTGAAAAAAATTTCAGTGTTAGATAGTCCATTAATTGACGAATACTATTGGCTATATATGAACCACGAGCAATGCCGGGCGGACCTCTAGTTTGGAATATGTCGCAAATGTTCAAAGTAACTTGCAACATAATATAGATACCATCTTCTTTAGTAACTTTCTTTACGGTAATCGAAAATACATATATAAAATATGGACTGAAAACAATACGGTAAACTAAATACGTCATCCAATGTTTTGTCTTTATGACAATCCGATGAACTGAATGGTTTAGTATAATATTTAAGATTGGTACATAAAATGACTTTCAGTTGTTTAAAGGTATATGTTTTTTGTTTCATGGTCAGGTTTAAAATTTTACACATGAGTTTTTAAACGCATTCTTTGTGTTGTCTTTACCAAAAAAAGTCTCCCTATCTATTATTGACATTTAATAATAATATGAATTAGTTAGCTATCAATATTATTATTACCTCGTTACAATTTTGATCATCATCATCATCATCATCATCATCATCAGCCCATATATGTTCCCACTGCTGGGACACAGGCCTCCTATGAGGGTTCAGGCCATAATCCACCACGCTGGCCAAGTGCGGGTTGGCACTACATATCGTTGACACAATTCTATGAATCATGAACCAATAAAATGATAGGCACATAACATATTTAGTTACTTCAGATAAATAGTTGATAAGCAAAAATATTATTTCAAGATTACGATTTACGATTCATTCATTCGCTCAACGAACGAAGATTGAATTTTACTTGCTTGGAGCGAGTCAGTCAGCGAGCGACCCTCGTGCGATGAGGTTGTGTGTTGTGCGTAGTGCCAGCGTCAACGATATCGCGAAATAAACAAAACTTTTTTGGTGTTTGTGATGTGAATTAGTGCAAAATGACGATAATCTGTGCTACTTTCTAGTGTGATATAAACATACTGCGTGTTTTTACTTTGTGTTTACAAAGTTTTGTAATTGGTTTTACATCATCACTGGATTTTCAAGTCACCGGCATTTTAACTGTAAGTCTGTACCTATACTTCATTATAGATGATTTTCGGTTCCAAAGGTCGCCATTGATGATTTTAATTTTAAATTTGCTACTCGCTATGTTCATTATCACATCAATAATAAGAAATAGGTATTGTATCAGTGAATGGATACCTTATCTTATATTTTATAACACAATACTGAGTTAGTTTATCTTACCCGGAACAAACCCTTTCTATTATATACACAAATTTCGTTATAATTTACGCAATGACATCCGATTGAAGTTTTTATTTTGTATGTACTTTCCATATTTTAAACATTTTTTAAGCGACATATTTGTCGAAGATCCGTCGGTTAGTGACTTAAAAAATTATTATCGTGTGGATATATATTTAAATCGTTATTATTTATAACAATAATAATCGTTTATAATGAAAAAAAAAACTGCAAGCCATTTTCTCTAACATAACTATGTCCCAAATATATAGGACTCGATATCTGTTTCATTTACTAGGTACCTACTTTATATACATATTTTTAGAATAAACATAGAAACACATTTTTCTTCACGTTACTGATAATAATTAGAAGATACTCGTATGTAACATGACATACCTGCGCATCATTGGTCAATCGAAATAATTATTTAAATATTGACGTGCGACAGTTTTAAGACAAGAAACAAGTCCACTACTAGCAAAGGGCCAACGAGATTTATGGTTTTTAGTGTTATTACAAAATTAACTTGGTAAAAATATCTTTATAAAAAATATCGTGATAGGATTATAACTTTATTAGTATAAGTAGTAAGTAAGTAGTATTATCTAATACTAGCTGCGCTCCGCGGTTTCACCGGCGTAAGTCCATATCCCGTAGATATATCGGGATAAAAAGTTGCCTGTATGTCATTCCAGTTATCCAGTTGTCTACGTACCAAATTTCATTGCAATCGGTTCAGTAGTTTTTGTGTGAAAGAGCAACAAACACACACACACATCCTTACAAACTTTCTCATTTATAATATTAGTAGGATCTATTCAATATGCACAAGAATTTTGCAGACCTTCACCAATAAATATATTATAAATTACGTAATGATTGTGGACTTGTATTTTGTTGTACATATTAAGTTAATTAATTGAGATCGTAAGAAGACTAATTTGGTTCAGGAAGTTTGCGGACTGTGGTTGCTATCTAATTCCAAAATGCACTAGACTTATACTATTTGGCTCACTAGTTCTCAGAATATTTTAAGATAAAAGCAATAAGAAAACTGAGCATAATTCAATTTATTCATTGTTTTCATATTTTCATAGATCTGTAAATCGTATTGTAGAAACTCGGCTATTTTGGAGCGACCTTGAACAGCATCTTAATATACCTATATATTTAAATTACGTGTCACATTGTTTGTCCGCGATGAACTCCCAAACTACTCAACCGATTTTAATCAAATTTGCTGACCATGTGCAGTTTGATCCAACTTGAAAGATAGGGTAGTTATTTGTCGTAAATGAAATAATATAAACTATCCATCTTACTTTACTTACATACTTTTATTATTTCAATTATGACAAATAACTTCCTTTTCCCTTTGTTTTCTAAGTTAATCGTATTTTTACAATAAAATTTGTCATGTAATTGACAAATGACACGTAAAGGTCATTGATGTTCCCAAATTTTCGTTAGATCGCACAGTAATTAGCGATTTGAGATTCAAACAAGCATTTTATCGATGTGTCAGAGAAAGAAATTTTAATAAAAAATGCTAACGATGAATTTATTATCAATTTTATGCGTTATATTATTGCAATTTAATGATTGTGACAATGATTCTTGTTTAGCTGTAATCGGATAAAGCCTAAAACCACAGAATGTTAACGCAAAATAAATAGCCATTTAACACAATGCAAATCCATTTACTATTTAATTATTGACATTTGATTTAGCACCTACTCGTGTATGGAAAGGTGAATTATCCTCTAATTGTGGACTGAGTTTGTTCGTTTTGCGAATTACATTAACTGAACTCGACGAATTTTTAAATAGTTTTGGTCATTATTTTTGGAAGTACTTTTACAATTTTATCGAAATATCGTCATCAGTCCATATATGTTCCCATTGCTGGGACACAGGCCTCCTATGTAGCTTCAGGCCATGTTCCACCACGCTGGCCAAGTGCGGGTTGGCATATATGTATATCGAAAATAGATTAAATAATATAAACATAATCACAATTTAATTTAAATGTTATTGTTATCGAATAATGGGCATATTTCATAAATAAATTTTGCAATGAATAGATTTGGGATAGAACTGGTTAGAATTGTTTCCATTAATGTATTGAGTGCCTTTGTACTGTATTCTTCTTTTGAAAACCACTTGGAAATATTAAGTACTAGCTGTTCGCCCCGGCTTCGCCCGTGGTACATAATACATATATAGTCTATGTTACTCGTGGATAATGTAGCTTTCGAATGGTGAAAGAATTTTTAAAATCCGTCCAGCAGTTTTTGAGCCTATTCATTACAACCAAACAAACAAAGTTTTCCTCTTTATAATATTAGTGTAGATATTCCCGAATATAATCTATTGGACCAACGACGGTTTAAAAAGTCTAAAAGAGAAAAAAAAATGTCTTCTTCTTTATTTAAATTAAAAAATAATGTATTATGTACTCAGATAAATGGAATTATAAATAAATAGCACCATATTGTTTATTTGCTCTTACCCTGGTTCTATCGAATTTTACGTCTAGGGGGTATCGGGTTACTAGAGAGATGCAAATGAAAGTGCAATTTGTTTGTTTGTATGTATATAATTCTTTGAATCATAACATTATCTTCGCACCTTCTCAGTCTCTGTGGAATGTCCTCCGAGATATGAGAGGCACATATAGATAGCGCTTGTATTATTTTCCGTTCTAACCCATTACGAAAAAATTAAATCGGACTTCGGCGTGGGATATGAAAGTTTTACGAGGGCCATAAAGAAAACATTTCTGAGGCTTAGGCCGACAAATCACCGCTAAATTGTTGCGGAGCCAGATTGAAACGCCTAGTATTAAACCTAAAATTGTGATTAGTTACGTGGTACGTGCTTTAATCGTTTTAGTTTTCATACTTGAGGGAGTTTACATGCGTAAAATTGAAAGTTTTTTTTATCAAGTCTCGTGTCCTCTAGTGGGGTATGGGGCAGATGATAGACGTCTGTTTCACTGATCGATTTTATTTATGGAATAGTAGGTGATCGGTCTACTATGCCCTGCTAGACTGTGATATTTTATTTATGAGTCGCCACCGGGAATCGATCCCAAGACCCTTCGCCCCGGCTTCGCCCATGGTACATATATATAGCGTATGTCACTCAGTGACGTTACAGCTGTGAAAGAATTTTTTAAAAACGGTCCAGTTATTTTTGCGTGAAAACGTAACAACTATAGAAAAATACAAAAGTTTTCTCTTTATAATATTAGTGTAGGTGTAAGAAATATAGTCTAACTCACACAGATATAAAGTATACAGGAACAAATTAATTTAACAAGTTTTAGTCACCAGCATCTACCAATACAAGTAAGGTTTATGGGTAAATAGGATTTCACCCAAAATTAATTAATCAGCATCGCACTGTTTGAGTTAAACTTAGCTTTAATGATATAAACAGCTCCGTGATTCTTATTAAACGTGATTAAGGACGGAGAGGTTAAATATCAAAATTCAAGGGATGGATGGAATATACTCAATTAATTTTAACAAGCGGTGTTTTCTAAGTGCAGATTTTGAGAGTAAATTTAGGGAGTAGGTAGGTACTTAAAGTACTTAAATAAAATGTGCATAAGTTAAAGAGTGATTCTTAATTAATTAATGGTATTTACTTCTTTCTTTTCACCATAACTTTTCAACCGACCTCAAAAAACTCTCAATTTCAATGCATATTTAATGTACTGGTTCTAAATTAAAAGGAATATTAAAAATTCAGAATTGGTGGAACTTTAAAAATGACTATTTATAAACACCAAGAAACTGTTATTATATTATGTATACTAATATAAGCTATAATAATAGATATTATATATATACTAATGTATAATATGGAACTAAATTAGCTTTTAAAAATGTCATCGCTTAATTTCTTGAACGTTATCAGTACAATAAATGATCATTACAATAAATTTTGTAATAGTCTTTCTGGCATTCATATTGAAATTTCAAAAAAGAGACAGAATTGATTACTTTTTTGTGTAAAAATATTTTCACTATAATCTATCTATATAATATCCTTGAAGACTGTACAACATAAAATAAGTATTTTGTCTTAGATAACTTCAGTTACGACTACGTCTACGATACCTTTACATTAAGCAATATTATCTTTATTTAATGCTTGATGGAGGACGCGTCCCTGTCGCGTTTTATTTTAATTTTCTGGAAACCTCTTTTTGAAAATAAAATTTACCAAATTTATTCGTCACAAAACAATCTTCGGTGTATATTTCTTTCTTCTTTCGGTGGTTATTTTTGAGTATAATAGACATGATTATATGAATTATTAATGTTACTTATAATAAGAGATATTTGATGCAGATAGATTAATTATCTGTAGGTAAATAAAAATGCGAAAGGTCACTTACTCATTACGAAAAGTCTGCAAAACGTATATAGGTACTAAGATCAAATTTGGCAAAGCGTTAGTTTATATTTGGTAGACGTCTTCTGAGAACAAATTGTGCGGTACATTATCATAGAAATCCTTCTAGAATTTGCTTCGACCCTGCAGGTGAAGCTACGGGCAATACTCGTATTTTATATAAAGAAAAAAATCGACAATACCTACCTACTCACGATTATTATTGTGACGAAGAAGCAAACTAGCAATAACTTCTGAAAACTACATACTTTTAAATGCAGAGATTTATAATTGTTATCAAATGCGAAATCGGAAAAGTAACAACAAACATTATAATAAAATGTACAATTTCCATATACAAATGAATTCCAAGTAACAGAATAAAATTATTTCACTAACGATCCTATTAAACACAGCTACATAATTCCAAGTTCGACCTTCGTTCAACAAACCTGCGTGATAACGTGATTACGACATTGGATTCCAAATAATTATGAAATAGGTGTCTTGACTTCACATTTATATCTATTTAGTATTAAAATACGCAATGCGTTATGTATCTCTAGTTTTGTGATACACACGTATTGTTTTCATCGTTTACAATGTCGATGTTTCGAAATTAATTTAAATTTTTCACTTAAATTATTATTTTTTAAATTCTTCAATCCAAATATTATTTAAGACTTTCGTATATATTCATAAACTACTAACTCTTAAATTATTACGAGATCAGCTTATTTCATTGCTATTTATTTGACAATTTTTTATTACTATTAATTATTCTTTATTATTATGTATATTTAAATATGTAAGCGGATCCTGTTTTATTTGCGATGTACATGATTATATAACAATATTGAATAACCAACCGATAGTTAAAAGGTAATGGTTTAGTGTTTTCTTGCTTTATATGTTACTTAATATATTAAAGTAAATTATAATATAATAGGTAGTAGGTATATATGTAATTTAATTGCAGGAATTTTATTAATTTTTATCTAATTGTTTAAAGGATAAGTAATTGGTATTATTTTCGATCTGTAAAAACATCGAATAGATGTTCATATAAAGTTTATCCTACAAGTGTGTTAAATTCTCTGCATGTTCGTGTTGGTTTATGGGATTAGGTGCAGTTGAAAGGCGAAGTAATTAAGAGACATTTTAAAGCTAAAAATGAATGGCTTTGTTAATGCTAAAGAATGGCTTTCTACATACAAATTGACTGTAGTTACTAGCATTACTTTGAGCAGTTTAACCACACTATCACTCTTCGCAATATCACACTAATATTATAAATGTGAAAGTTTGTTTGTTTGGATGCTTGTCCGTCAATTACTGGAACTACTTAACGGATTTTGATGAAATTTAGTATATAGACAGGCTATGAGCTGATCTGGGTGATTGAATAATTTTTATCCCGATTACATGGGATTAATTGGGATAAAACAGGAATCTTGATATACGAGCGGAGCCGAGATGGGAGTCTAGTATTAAATGAGACTTAAACGTAAAAGTGGAACTTCAAATTGTCTTTTTGGATAGGAAGATAGTTTAAATGTTGCCTGTAGTGTATTTCGAATGGTTTTTATATTTAACAAGCTGACCCTGTAAACTTTGTATCGGCTTAGCAATTTTGTAACTGACTCTTCGACTTCGACTCTGTTGAATTATGCAATTATTTAATACTAGCTGCGCCCCACGGTTTCACCCGCGTAAGTCCGTATAGTAGGATTTATTTCGCTAGTCGGTGGGGCGACAAATCTAAAAAATCAGTTATTGAAATTGGTTATTCTGTTTTGAGTCATAAATCTTGTAATTATTGTTATTGTTTTGTGTTTATATATGTTAACAGCTTGGAACATTAAAAGTTCTATGTTATTTCTGGTTATTAATAAAACTAACAAAAAAAAAATTCTTTGATAAGCGATGCGATTGAGGGGTTTAGTTCACTTATCTTGAATATAACATTTTAATATCTATGTATTTGTTAAAATCATGATAAGTACTTTATGTAAATCATAATTAATAAAAATACCGAATGATATTAAATACTTTTGATTAAGTTAACACGAAATGAAATTATCTAAATCTCTAAATATATTAATAAAACGTAATTAGATAATTTAATTTCATTCTTTTTCCGTTCACTCTGCACAACAAAAAAAATTGTGAAGACACATACAAAAATGAAATTTTCTATCTAATGCTATATTTTAGGTTGCTAATTATTTTCTACAAAGCAGATCAATGACGTCCCTGGGGACTCTCTTCACCTTCCCTATCCAATTCATATTCTAAAATGGGACCAATAGATACAAATTTTCTATCAAACACAAAAATAATCAGATCAATCGTTCAAGGGGTTATCGAGTAGTAAAACTAAAAAAATTAATAAACAATCGGTTGAAATGAGAACCCCCGTAAATTTTGGGTAGTCTTCGGTCTTTTCTGTTCTACAAATAGGTATGGTTGTGATTAAAACAGACAACTTTGTTCTGCAATTCGAGTCGAAAATCTTATCTACGTCAACCAAGGAGGGCTGACTGAACTTAGCACTCAACTATGAACTAAAGGGTTAATCCTTTGGGTCTATCAATAACCAGGTATCTGACAGGTCAATGATATATCTCACGGTAGTTTAACTTCGAGCGAGAACCCGGTTCCGTCAGGGAATTTGAAAGTACTGCTTTCTTATTGGTACGAATTTTATTTTTTTAATGATCAATTAATAATAGGGGATGGGTAATATAATGGTTCTAGACATTTTTTTTGAAATTTTAATGCTGTAAAATATATATTCAACATGAGGGTATTTAAAAAAAATACAAATAGTTTTGCATTAGTATGTAGACACATACTTGTCTCATTTCATTATTTTCATCGTAACATATATCTTATAAGTATGTAAGTATATATGATGTAATAAACATTTAGGTACCCACCTAAATATTTTTTGTAAATAGTTAGTAGCCCGAATCACTTGCTTTTTTATGCGGGCAAGTGCGTTGGTGGTTCGGCTGAAGCGATCGCAACCGCTCACGAACCAGTCCATTGCCGCTTTTAAGATAATTTTTTAAGCTGTACTTATTTTAAATGATTTCGAAACTAGAAGTAACTATATTGTGTATCTAAAATGTAGCATATGTGTAAATCCAGGCCATAATCCATCTCTGTATCTAAATAGGTATGTATATATTCATAAGTCGGATTTAGCTGTAGGTGTATAAAATGTTAATAAGTAATGATTATACACATACACAGTAAATATAACATGGCCGTTAAACACAAAACACGAAGAGCAAATTAATAAAGCACAAGATTCTTAATTAAACGTACAATGTGTGTTTGTTTTACGAAAACTGGTCCTGTTTAATGAACGCGTTTGTTTGAAGTGACGACATGTGGAGTAATTAATATTAGCCACTATTTCGTGACCATTTTGTTTGATATGTGCGTCAGATGAATTAGATGCTTTTGGATTTAAGTATGTTTCGTTTCGAGGGAAATATTAGGATATATTTACAATATATAAAATCAGGCACGCACACGTTTATAGCATCAATAGTCTCGTCCGGTCTGTTGATACGCTGGGCCGCACGCACACATGCTTAGGTATTGTTCTCGGAAATGAGAATTATGATTTACTAAAATTCTATTGATTGTACCAAAGATGTAAATCACTATTCAATTATTATCTTGCTGGAATTATAATTTGCTGAAATGGCTAAATTTAAACCATATATTGATAGTAGGTACCTACATAAGAAAATATATTATGTATGTGTATTGCTCATATTCAAGTGGCTGAAATGTTAGGTTTTTAAAAAGCTTTAATTTTATTATGTCGGTGATGTGACATATAAATATCCGATTCTGGAATACGGCGAAATTATAATCCCATTAAAATAAATATTAAATACTAATTATAGGGAATTATACCAGTCAGCAGAATTCTAAAGTTTGAAACTGGTTAAAAATCGTGTTGTCATCAATTAGGTAATAACGTTGACTCACTCGTCTTTCTGTTTCTGCTTGTTTGGCACCTTAGTTCCGCCGACTTTTCCCTATCTTATCTGGAATTTTGTGTAATTTGGAATTTACGCTTAAAAAATTAAGGTTTAACTTCCCTTAATTTATTCCACGGGATATAATAATGATCTTTTTGATTAAAACGGTATAAATAAGTAGTGTTGCCCAAATGCAAGAACAAGACGAGACTTAGCCAGTCTTGGTCTGGGTCTTGCGCCAATACACCTGATCTTGGTCTTGGTCTTGGTCTTGCGCTCCCAGTCTTGGTCTTGGTCTTGGTCTTGCAGCAAGAGTCTTGGAAGTCTTGCAATTACCTATTAGTCTATTACTATTTATTAAAGTTTACTTTAAATCTTAGAAAAACGTATTAGAATTGGAACATTGTGCTAGTAAATACTTTCATCATCTCTCTCAGAGATATTCGGGCTGGTAAGTAATACAAAACTCTTATCGCAGGCTTTTTATTTTATTAGTAGGTAAGTACCTACGCTTTTTATATTATTTTATTAGTTTTGTAGAATTTTTTTACACGTTTCAAGTATATTTAAAAGTGGCTACAATATTTATTAAACGGGTGCTGGGTGATATTTGAACACTTTTTTGCTATTTTTTCTTGTAAAAACTTAAGAAATATAATGACTAAATGTACAATAATAGTACCTAAGTAATTCGTTTAAAACCATATAAGTAATCAATATTATAATATATACTTACTAGAATGAATTAATGTGACATCTACTACCTATTCTTACCATTTTATCCCAATCATAATACTACTTGCGTGATCAGTATAATGTATTCATTTTCATTCTAATCACTCTGAAACTTATTTATTCTTTGGAACACCTGTAGGTACTCTTAAAATTCAATCAAATAGTGTCAAATGTTATGATTTCGGCGTGGCGGCAACGATTGTTTTAGATTTCAAAAGAAGCCGCCGGCGCGTGTATCATAACCATGTACTTCCGAAAAGCGGCAAATTTCTTTGAGAAGTAAGTACAAAACCTTTGATGCCGCATTATCAAAGTGCCGATGGTTAAAACATAACTAAGCATGCACTCAGTTTGATTTTAATAGATATTTTTTTATTCGCTATGTTTATGGTATTAGTCGTAATGCGCATAGGTCCAGTTTTTCATATTCTTTGATACAGTTTTTTGCGTCTCATAGAATTCCTAACCTATACACCGAACTGTTACACCTAACTACTCAGTGAAATTGCGCTAAGTCCTAGCTGCAAGACGCAAGAGTCTTGCAGGCTATGTCTTGTTCTTGCTCAAGTCTTGCACGGTCAGTCTTGGTCTTGGTCTTGCTAAAAATACGCGGTCTTGTTCTTGGTCTTGGTCTTGCAAAAACGCGAGAACAAGACCAAGACTGCAAGACCAAGACTGAATTTGGGCAACACTATAAATAAGTAGAGAAAACAACTATTCTCAGAGAGTTTGAACAGATGATTGATTTTTGAACCAATTCGGACTAACATGTTCAAAAAACGAAATTATGAGGTTTTATAGATAGTTAAAAACTGCATATATAATATATAACGCAAGATTTCAAAATCCAAGGCACATAATCACAGTGATACACCGCTGTAGCAGTAAATGAATACATACCTAAGTTTATAGACCGTATAATATAATTGTCCGTCTAGATTCTCAAGAATTGATAAAAAAAGTAACAGACTGATATCACAAAGGAGACTAATCTATTTTTTTGTAAACAAATTAAAAACGGTTGACTGAACCGAAGGGTCCACTGTAAGATTTTAATATAATTTATCTTTCAGCTAGCAAATAACAGAAATTCCCTGTCGTAAATAAAAGAAGATACAAATACATAGCAATATTCATTAGGTATTAGTATAACGATGTGTAGTATTCTATACAGGATCAGAAGTGAATGCCCTGTCGATCAGTCTAGACAAAACATAGTAACGGTATGCCATCTTAGCATCTCAGTACTGCGTGTTTGTTAGTTCAACTGTAATGGTTTGTGTTCCAAAGAAAACGCGGGAAGAATTATGTTGTATGTTGGCTCCTTTGACGTGGCCTGTGGAGAAATGTACGCTATAATGAGATTAAATAATCCCGGATGGCGTATAATGCTATGTAGTGAAGTAAGCAATACTTGTACGTGGAAGTGATAAGAATACTTCGAGAAAATTTTCAATAGTATTTCTTGTACACATATGTATATTTTATATTAATGTCTTGCAATATGTTAACGATGAAGTAATTGACCATGAATTTGATTCTACAATTTTTTTATAAGGAAAAAAATATTAAATACGCAATCTATTCTAGAAATAAAAATAGTTTAAAAAAACTAAAAACACGCTTTTAAAGCACGTCAAACTAAAAATTACAAAATAAAATATAGTTTAAAAAAACTAAAAAA
>NC_052104.1:2614512-2632492 GCF_012273895.1 Zerene cesonia
GTGAGTTACATACATACATACATACAAACATACAAGTGAAGCTAATAATAAAAGCGTGTTAAAAAGCGTGTTAAAAAGGTAACTGACGTCGCTGAGGGGGATAAAAACAAAAATTATAGTCGAAATTAAAACCTTAGATTTGTTGAACGTCGGTTGTAAATAAATAGAAGTAAGTGAAGGCGGAGAAAATGACGTCCATCTTGGTTTTTATTTATTCAGATATGTTTATTCAAATGTTTATATTTAAATACTCTTTCAAGTACAATTTAAATGTTATTGATAAAGAAAGTGCTAACAGAATGACGCATAATTTATAAATTAAAGTATTTATAATTAGATATATTATATTGACACGAATAAGATCCGGACACTTTAATTAGGTTAATGAGGTCAAGAATTGTGTAACCCACTGACATTCACGTGCGGTATTTTAAATTATATTTAAAATATTTTATTCGTTTTATATTAATTCAAGATAGTGTTTCGTTTATTTTGCAAGAAGATTTTATAAAAAATAAATAGTATCTTGTTCAGATTTATAAATAGATCTAGATAGATATATGTAAAATCTTTATATTGTCGCAAACAGACTTGATGCATTTCGATGTTTGCTTTATAAACTGACGTTCCCAAAAACCAAGTCTCAAGTGAACTGATTATTTTTTGATTTTGATATTCGTTAATTCCGTGTGGTTTTTTATCAATTGTTGTTATTTAGTCTCATTTACCAGTCCTAATTCTTAATAAATATAAAGGTAAGCATATAAGCTAGCTATTGCCCGCAACTTCACTTCTATTTATGAAAAACACTCATCAAAATCCGTTGTATAGTTTTAAAGATCAAGCATACATATAGGGCAAGACGCGGGAAGCGACCATGCTTTATTCTATGTAGTGTATTATGTATTATGAGTATATATGTATAGGTTTAATGCTACCTATCTACTTAATTTTAATAGTTTTTTAGGTGTAATGAAGTGAATTATTAGATTATTTAACGCGGAGGTTCAGAGATAAGGACAAATGGCCACAGGGAACAATGTTCTCCGTTATTGAACATATGAAAATTATCAATTAGAACATCAAACGTTGCCGTAATAATAAGGAACGTAGTTATATAATTATCTACATATTACTTACTAGCTGCGCCCCGCGGTTTCACCCGCGTTAGTCCGTATCCCGCAGGAGTATCGCGATAAAAAGTTGCCTGTATTTTATTGCAGTTGTCCAGCTGCCTACGTACCAAATTTAATTGCAATCGGTTCAGTAATTTTTGCGATAAAAGAGTAGGTAACAAACACACACATCCTTACAAACTTTCGAATTTATAATATTAGTAGGATAGGATAGTAGGAAGTAGGATAAGATAGTAAGATTTTAAAAATCTACAATTCTCAGAACTAGATCAAATTAGAAAAAGGATCCCTACGTAGGACCAGCATTCAAATAAAAAAAAGAATCATAAAAATCGGTACACCCAGTAAACAGTTCTGAGGTAACAAACACAAAAAATACAGTTGCTAACCTCCTCTTTTTGAAGTCGGTTAAAAATTCAATGGACGTCATACACGAAACCAAGGTTACTAGGAAGATTATTCTGAGTCACTATTATGCACGGTTATCTGATAAGACTATACTGTCGATCTTGATATTAAAACAATAAATATTTGGCACTTGGTGTCACAAATTAATTATCTATAGAATGACATAATGCCGGGTGTTTTATGTATTGCAAGTATATAAAATGATATCAGATTATAGCCCTATTCGTAATAATATATAGAAAATTATACTTATAATATAAAATGAGTTGGCTCGTTTCTTCTAACTTTTTTTTTTTTTTTTAATGTCATAGCGGGCAACTGAGCTGGTGGTTCGCCTGATGGTAAGCGATCACCACCGCCCATGAACATTCGCAAAGGTAGTGCCTCTGCGCTGTCCGCTTTTAGTGGGTAAGGGAAAAGGAACGAATTCATGACAGGAAAGAAGGAATGGACTGGGACGGGTGAGGAAAAGGAAATAGGCCTCCTCCTAACTTCTTTTTATCTTAAATTTTTTATCCACTGCGATACTCTATACATTTTATAAACCGTAATATTTTAAACACCATTGAAATGGAAGCGAATAGTTGTGATCCGATATATTAAACTTAACATTTAATTCGCTATTTTTGACTAGCAACCTGTACTTGGCGGTTCGGGATAAGTAAACTCTCGGCATAATACATAACCGACAACTGTGGTAGGCATTCGTAATTTAATCTAATATAAAAATTGTATTTTAATCTAACAATAAATAAATCTTAAATTGCAAGCAAATATTATAATAACGGTTCACAATTTATCTTTAATATCTTCTTCATAAAAAAATGGTTTTTACGGTGACATGCAGCGATATGAAATTTGAAATGTGTAAAATGCGAAATAAATAATTGGTTTAATTTTCAATGTTACGAACCCGTCAGAAGTCATTCTGTCGTAATTGGTTATTGAGATTTAAGCTCGATTACAAAGTAATTACAATTCATTACCCATAATAAGTAGGACGTAGGTATTATGAAAAAATCTTTATATTGTAAATCTTTTGCTAAATTTCAATGTCATTCGAATTAAGTTGAGATAAATCACAAGAATTTTATAGCACGATAATAATAATTTTAAAATGAAACGGCGAGCCCATCATATTTCTTAGAACACATTCCAATTTCAAACTCGCCTGTGTGTGCGTATTGTTTTGTAGATACGTACTTGATGTTTTGTTTGTGTGGGTGCATATATGTTTACAACTATATTATATTATAACTATTCGTAAAGTATGGTTTCTAGATGGCATTTTAATGATACCTTAAATATACCGTTATATCTATAGGTGTAGTTATCGGAATATGGTCTGGAAGTACATACAAATATTATCTTTCGTGCAGTTATTTAAATAACTTGGATAATTGTGTTGTAAACAGGTAGGCCTGCGCTTCCTTTAACCTAAAAGTTTGTATTTACGGGCAAATAGGTGATCACATAAGATTCAAGGGACTTACACCGTTACGACCAGTTATATATAGGGTTTACATCTTAATTAGTAATCAAGTAAGCGACACATTATTAGTAGGCGATTTTTTTATCATTCTTTAGTTGAACCGAAAGACTTCTTATCTTCAGTTAACTGGCAAGTGTGCAAAGATAAACGATGTTTGACTTTGTCTCACTTTTCACTCAAAAAAGATATTTTTTGAGTTTGAACATAGGTATGTAATAAAGGTATTTTAATGGCCTATTCAAAATTCACAAAACATTAACTACCTCGAAATATCATGTTCATTATGTATTCAATTGTTATTAATCAAGCTATCTGCATGACGTGGCTTCGCTCGCGTGCCCGTCACTATCGCGAAAAAATCGCGGCCCATACAAATGCGTGTTTCATTCAAAAACATTCATGTGAATCCAGGTGGATGCTCAGTGCATACACTATGTATAGTTTTTACTATAGTAAATCTATCTAGGTATATTTACGTATGATTTTATTATCATCCATGATCTTCTCATGATTATAAGAAGTTATCATCCTTTCTGCAATAGTATAAACGCGATGTTTGTAAGTATGAAAGGATGCATTGATGTTTATTAGTCTTTCACGCGAAACAGTATACCGTATCTGTATAAAATTTGATACAGAGATAGATTATAGTCTGGGTTAGTGCATAGGCTACTTTTCGCCCGGGTACCACGCGAGTTACCCCGCGGGTTACATCTAGTGTTTGATAATTATTCATTTACTGACTTATTGTTATCACCTGAGTTTTGAAATTTAATATACCTACGCGTAGGTATACTAATAAAGAATTCTTATCCATAAATATTATAAACTATCGGTCCGCAATAAATGGGCTATTTAACACTGAAAGAATATTTTAAATCGGACCAGTAGTTCCTGAGATTAGTGCGTTCAAACAAAAAATCAAACTCTTCAGCTTTATAATATTAGTATAGATATGTGAGTCTGGTAGTTATCAGTCTTTGTCATTTTATAATCACTTTTCAAAGTTTAACCGCTGAAATGTTTTCGACGATTTTATGTAAGTAGTAATACCACGATGTGAACGATAAAATAGTAGTGGTGGCTCAGTGGGAGGACATCTGACTTAGTGTCGATAAGTCCGGGGATCGGATCAGGCTAGTGTGCAAGAAATAAATAATTTAAATTTATATGCGCATGTGGATAACATCACCACTCCTCAAAGCGGTGAAACAAAACATCGTGAGGAAAGGCACTTGGCCAGCGTTGTGGATTATAGCCTGAACCTAGAAGGCCTGTTAGCAGCAGTGGGAACATATACAAGCTGATGATGATAATGATAGTGGACGATCCTAGATGAAACATGGGCTTCTTGATTCAAAACATTGTAATTACCAATAATAGAGATGAGTATAATAACAGAATTATATTATTTCCAGGAACGATTTTTTGCATAATGGTCATTACATAAGAGCTGAACGTATAATCACCTGCCAATCTAACAAAAAACCTTATTGCAGTCGAATTCAGGGTTCAATGTCCGAATTGCCTGACGTAAAACCGGTTTTAGCTAGTATCTATTGCCAAGTACAATTGTTCATTGAGACCTTGAATTTTAATTATATATTTAAACATCTATTTACTTTAATGTGAAATTAAAGATAATCAACGCAAGAAAAGTATTAAGTATTCGATCTTACTATTTACTTGAATGAAACAAAAAGAATCAAGTGAGAAAAACTGTGCGAAGTAATTCATATGGCTTTACGCTTCAAGTATTACAACAGGCTTTAAAAGACAGGTATAAAACCTAACTAATACGATTTTCTTTAGTTCTTTAAAAAAATAGCATTGCAATGTCGCTATTCATTTAATATTCGTTCATTTTTATCAATGGTAGAAACTACTATCTCTCTCAGTACCTAGCAAGAGATTACTCTTACTTTTATTAACGTATATATATTCCCTTATAAAGAGTTCTTATCTCAAAGGTATGAAGTAAGGTATTTATTTTCTGCTCATACTATTAATTGAAATAAGTTTGTAAAGGAATCTATCTGAATGGAATGATGGATTATATTTTATTTTCACGTGAATTATATATATATATGTATATATGAAATTTCGTACAAATTTAAATTATAGGATAAGAACATGTGATACTAAAATATAAATGGACAAAAATCCATACATTGAAAAAACATCGCTACTTTAAGAATCGCAATTTTTTGAATAAATTAATAGATATGATAGGGACCTATAGGCTATAACACGCTCGAAAGATAACCAAATAAGATACTAGCATTATTTGAATCACACTTAGGTGGGTGGAATATTTAATAATAAAAAATTATTTATTGTCGTAGAGTCGTTTCTTGACATATAGGTACGGTCAACATCTAATAAAATTGGACCCAAAAGTACAAAGGCGTTAAACAGCTATTAAAAATCGCAAATATATACACAACATCCGTTTCCGAAAGAAATAATTTATAGAAAACGTGAACATTGTACCAACTAACAAGCGTCCACGTGTGCTCATAGTTTTATGAACCGTGAGTCAAGTGAACTTTGCCGACCCTCCTTTGTTTGCTGTTTAGAAATTCAGTATTGGGTAATTCAACATTTTGACAGGCACCAGCATACTAACCTCTATTATTCTATACATTGAACGTAATTACAATATTTGAGTTATATATTTTTTTTTTTTTTTTTTTTTATGTCATAGCGGGCAACTGAGCTGGTGGTTCGCCTGATGGTAAACGATCACCACCGCCCATGAACATTCGCAGAAGCTCAGACCTCTGAGAATGCGCTGCCCGCTTTTAAGGGAAAAGGGATAAGGAAAGGATTGATGAATGAAAAAAAGGAATGGACTGGGAAGGGCTAGGACAAGGAAATAGGCCTATATATTAGTTCCTACGTTGAATATGCGAGAGTCTAAAACAAAAATCAACATGTAATTTACGTCTTCACTTAATGTCGGTGATTATTTATGAAATTAACGAAGGTTTCTTAAAATTCTGAGGGTATTCAACAAGAAATTAGTGCCCCAACTTTCTATTTAATATTAAAATAATAGAAATATAATAGTAATTCATTATAGAAGCACAATAAAGTAAAGGGAAATAAGAAAAAAAGACACAAACAACATGCAAAGGATGGCTTTGTCGTGGACTGTTTTTATTGTAGTCATCTTTTGCAGTCTACCTTCGTCCCTCATATGTGAAAGAAATAAAAATAAGCAAAACATCAGAAGTATCACAAACATGCAAAACTTTATAATACAGCATTTTACTCCAAAATGTTTTCACATTTAGAGAAGTAAGGTTGTTTTATTAAGTTCAAGCAATAATTAAATACTCTTTAACATTGAATCTTGTCTTTGTCGCAATGTCTCTTTTGATTATTGTTTATGGTTGTCTGGAAGAGATGGGTCTTTAAATAAATTAACATTTCGTTAATTTATTTGTTCTTAAGCTATTTTAATTATTCCGTGATCGTGTCACGTTTACTTCTGCGTTAGTGGCGTAAAAGATATATGAAACTAATCGAAACTGTAGTGTGGATCTAATTAAGCAATTTTCATTGAATTAGGCGCATCGTTGGTTAATTCTGAATTAATTATGAATGAATTCCGGTTATTGTCGCGTTTATGATTATGAGTTTTGCATGATTCCTCTGTTGGTTATCTATTTGTAATAATGGTAATTACTGCAGGAACATGTGCCGCTAAGTCTGGTTATTACACACGAGTGTGAATAATTCCGCTGTTTTTTGTATTTGCTTGCGTATTGCCGTTTGGGAAATGTCGAGTTTGTATGTTCCTGTTCTGGGTGATATCTTAACTATGCAAACCTTATGAAACAAAAATTATCAAACAGAATTTGAAGGCAGAATGACTTCTGTTACGTTTAAAAGTGAGCCTGTTAAATCAAAGACAAGAGAATAATATTCCTTTGTCTCCTAATCTATATATAGAAAAATTATCCCAATTTCCTTTGGTCATGCCATCACGCGTGAACGGCTGGACCGATTTCAAAAACTCTTTCACCCTAAGAAAGCTGCAATTATAATGAGCAACATGGACCATCAATGTACGGGTGAAACCGGGGCGAACAGCTAGTATATAATATTTTAGAATCACTACATAGTATAAAACACAGTTGCTTTCTCTGTCCCAATGTCCCTTTGTATGCTTAAATCTTTAAAACTGCGCAACGGATTTTCATGGGTTTTTTTTAATAGATATAGTGATTCAAGAGGAAGGTTTATATGTATAATAACATCTATTACTACTCCAAATTAACGCGTGCGAAGCCGCGGGCAAAAGCTAGTAAATTATAAAACGTTGAACCTTTCTCTCATATTCATTACAATACCGTTGCCGTGCCTTAATTGTAAAACATTGTCCCTAATGAGTATCCATTTAATTCCCACGCATCTTAGCTCTCGATTAATACGTACTCGATATCCGAATTACCGTATAATTGATCTGTACTCGCATTAACGATACTCAATTCACTTCAATTGCTCGTAATACGGCGCTCTCTTACCCTGATGGATATCGAACGATCGAAATATCGTTAAGTTAAATAGTGTATTCACAATAAAATGGACTTTGATACCTTAATTTGGTTATGCGTGTATGACGGTAACAACATTCATATAACTTTGAGTGTGCATTTTTGAAATGAAATGAAATGAAATGAAATTTTTGATTGGATTCCGGTAATATCTTTGAATCTTTAAATTAATACAACTAGTATTTTCGTATTTAAATAATGACATCTGTTTTTTATCTATCCGTACATAATGTGTCTGTACATAATTCAACCAATATGAAAAAAATCGCGATAAAAAATTGCATGTTTTTTTTTCATTTTTAGTATATAGTATAGACATCGATATATCATTATTTTTTTTCATCTATGCCGCTGTCATTTATCAGTATTCTAAATAATTTACATTAAAATAGTTTTATAACATCACCAGTATGAGTTAAACACGCAAACTTTATATTTCCCGCTTAAACGTTAAACGCCAGCTGCCTTTTCTCTTTCACGCAAAAACCAGTCAAGTTTCCTTTGCAATTTTATTTGCCGTTGCTCAAACCAATTAATCCTTTTTGAGCCCACGCAATTACAATAATGTTACTATTGTAATGCAACAGCTGTCCCTTAGCGTCAAGGGCGTCCACTTATTAACATTTCCATTCAAACTTTATACATAATTCCTAAGTCTAAAATACGCCTACGAATTTACAAGGGTCATTGACATTTGAGAGCACTGCCGCTTCGGTAGTTAAAGTTGCTAAATGGAACCAAAGACAAAAGGGAGTCAAATAATTTCTATAGATGTTATTTTATTAGTGCACCAACACGGCCTTAAAATATTAGACGAAGAACTATTATTTTTGGCGTATGACATGGCGTGTTATGTCTGCCATATGCCGTGTGTATGTTGATTACATTTCCTGTTATGTACTACTAGCTACGCCTCGCGGTTTAACCCGCGTAAGTCCATATCCCGTAGGAATATCGGGACAAAAAGTTGCCTATATGTTATTCCAGTTGTTCAGCTGTCTACGTACCAAATTTCATTGCAATCAGTGCAGTAGTTTTAAGCAACAAACACACACACACACACACACACACACGCACACATCCTTATAAGCTTTCGCATTTATAATATTAGTAGGGTAGTAGGATAGTAGATAGGACAAACAAGTAAGAAAAGGCTTTACGACTAATAATAAGTACCAAAAGTTAAAATGAAGCTTGAAAATTCTTATCTATTTTGGAATCATTTAAAACAGGGAGAAATTTAACGCTAAATCAACATCAAAACATAATTGAGAAAGCGACAAAGAGTGACAGCGTTAATTGTATTACCGAAAGCATCATTCTTTCACTTATTTTCTGCGAAATATTTCGTTTAATATAATGAAGTTGCTCAAAGTAATTAAGATGAATCGCGTCTGCAGAAACACCATGGAATGGCAAGTGGAAAGACAATATCTTCCGTTCTAAGACTTTATTATTATGGACAAATATTAAACAATAATGAACAAAATAGTAATCGATAGGTATATATGTTGTATTGTGAAGTCACGAACTTCAAGATTGATAAGATTGATAACTATAGATTTATTGCATTATACCCGCATATACCCGCATAAAATATATAATTTTATGTATGGGTGGATTTTGGATGAAGAGAAACAGTATTCACGCCATTGTCTAACATAAATTTTAAAATTATCCCGTGAAAATTTTTCGACTTTCTTATCTTTCATCCTTATCACTTCAGGGACTTTTATTTGTTCCATTTAATTTTTGTTTCATTATACCTATCGATTACTATTTTGTTTATTATTAGAACAGTTTTAGAATATTCTGTAAAAATGTTCTCAGTTCTTTTTATATACGAAATGAAGTCTTCAATAAAAGGAACAGATCAAAGCGAAATTTATTAGATTTTTTAGGAAAACATGAAGGGAATAAAAATATTTTCATAGAAGGTGGTTACCCAGGGATTACAAGCCTAGTATTTGAATACGCAATCGGGCTTAATTCTCTTACTCCGTAGAGATTAGGGAAATGAAAAGTCCATCTGTTTGTTGTAAATCACTAAGTTATTAATAACTTGTTGCGCTCACGGTTGAGGTAAGATTTAGGATGTCTCGTGTGGTTTGTTTTACAAATTAAGGCGTAATTTTATTCATTATTTTCGTTTTAATCGTAATGAAGTCGGATAACTCAGATACATTTGTTGGTAGAAGAAAACGGTGTGCTAATGTTGTAGAACAATTTTATGACTGAAATGGCAAGTCCTTAATTTTTTCGACGTAAGAAAGATAGTAAACGAGGAGCCTATTACACGTGACTATTATTGCAATTCGACATTTTATTATTCCTTTAAGAATTGTGAATAGTAACTTTTTTATTTACCTACCAATTTATTTCGAATTTTCAGTCCCATATCGTTTTCCTTACCTCTCCCAGTCCTTTTCTTTATTCCTCTCGCCAATTCTTTCTTAATCCCTTCCCAATTAAAAGTCGGCAATCCATTTGTAGTGGCGTAAGGTCTGCTATGGACCTTATGCCTCTCCAAATATTCATGGGCGGTGGAAGCGCTAACCATCAGGCGTCCCACCAGCTCCATTGCCGACTGTGACATAAAAAAGGCAAGTGTCAATTACACTTCTGAATTAACTATATACGTATATTTATATATTCATATATATATGTGTATATATATATCTATATATATAAAATTCTCGTGTCAGAGTTTTCGTTGCCATACTCCGAAACGGCTTGACCGATTGCTCTGAAATTTGGTAAGCATATTGTGTAGGTCTGAGAATCGGCCAGCATCTATTTTTTATCCCGATATTCCTACGGGATACGGACTTACGCGGGTGAAACCGCGGGGCGCAGCTAGTATATATATAAAATTCTCGTGTCACAATGTTAGTCTCTATACTCCTCCGAAACGGCTTGACCGATTCCTCTGAAATTTGGTAAGCATATTGGGTAGGTCTGAGAATCGGCTAACATCTATTTTTCATACCACTAAACGATAAAGAGTAAGGCAGAACAGCGTTTTTTTATATATGTGTGTTTCAGCACAATTGTAAACACACGGGGCTCCATCTACACATGACTTGCATCTGATGGACGTAAAGTAAATTATCGGCATAATACATAACTGCGATATATTTGTATTGTAGTTTAATGAAAAATACAACGATAGATTGTAAACAAAGATCATAACTTTTCGACAGTTTACAATCTCGCGAATTAATTGCATCTGATAACATATTTATATATGTATTATATATATGAGTATAGTAGTAGTTATTATTAGCTATTATTAAACCTGAACGTTGATTAAGATGTTTATTAGATATGATCGCGATCTGTGAATATTTATGGGCAAAGCATTATTAGCTACGCATATGGTGCATGGTATAAGGTAACTTAAATTAGATTCTATTAAAATATTATACTTCCTATCCTACTGATATTATAAATGCGAAACTTTGTAAGGATGTGTGTGTTTGTTACTCTTTCACGCAAAAACTACTGAACCGATTGCAATGAAATTTGGTACGTAGATTGTTGGACAACTGGAGTAACATATAGGCGACTTTTTAGGCCGATATTCCTGCGTGATACGGATTTGCGCGGGTGAAACCGCGGGCGCAGCTAGTATACCTATAAAAGGCACACGACATCGTTAATTTTCCATTTTAATAATCATGACTTAAAAACTGTATGATGATTTGACATCTTTTTGATATTTATTATGTATGATATGATGCAAATGAAAGATTAGTTATACCACTTACTAGCTGTTCGGGCTTCTCACGTGGTACATATAAAACCTTTGTCACTCAGATAAGCTTTTTAGTGATGAAAGAATATTTGAAATCGACCCAGTATTATTTATATACAAATCTTTCCTGATTATAATATAAATATAGGAGAAAAATCTCAATGCAAACGTACAATTTCAAAGTTTATTTGCACTATCCCTATTATTTACTAGCTGCGCCCCGCGGTTTCATCCGCTTATATGTTATTCCAGTTGTCCAGCTGTCTACGTAACAAATTTCATTGCAGTCGTTTCAGTAGTTTTTGCGTGAAAGAGTAACAAACACACACACATCCTTACAAATTTTCGCATTTATAATATTAGTAGTAAGTGGTATTTATTTCGTTTTGAATGGATTCGACTTGCTGTTTAGTCCATACTAGGTGTTGCAAAATAGGTTTTGCCTTGAGGCTTGGTACTCTAACATTTAAAACCATTTACTTAGTTTCATTTATACGTGAGCGCGAATGTGTGTTCGAGAATTTATTCTGTGCAATTTTGAGAACTAATCTCATTTAATGTATTTTATTTTATTACTAGATGCTCGTCCCGGCTCCGCCTGGATATAAAGATTCCTGTTTTTTCATAAGAGAGCATTTAATCGGTTTAAAAAATATGCTATCACCCAAGTTAGCTCATAGCCTGTCTGTATACCAAATTTCATCAATATCCGTTACGTAGTATCATCGTGATTGACGGACAAACATCCAAACAAACAAACTTTCATATATTAGTATGATTAATGAAAAGTATGGATAAATATTTTTCTGTACGTATTAAAAACTTGCATTCCTACCGCGGATACGTAGGTACCTTTTCTAAACATAGTTTATATCATCTTTAAATATACATATATAAGATAAACAAAATATTCAAACAACTATGTACGATATATAAATACCTATACATTTGCTTAGATAACGGGAAGCAAATGGGAATTGTTCGCGAAGTCCATTATAGAATGGCCTGGCCTTATTATTTGTCCTGGTTTTCAAAGCTGGTAAGCTCTTGGCAATGCGTGAGAGCCTTGTTGTTCAGATTGCTCTATTCAAGAAATACCTATGCTGCTGGGCTGTTCTTTCTTAAGAACAGATAGAGTACAGAAGATTTGATATTGCGGTTTTCAGATTATGTGTGGATCGGCTTCCATTACGGGGAGTTATTTTGTGGTTAAATTGGTCCAAATTGCATAGGTATGTCTAGTAAGTGTTTGGGGGTTAAAGCCCGTCAGCATAACTGAGTCTGTCCCGATTGCCATGTTTATTTTTTTATGTTAATTTTAATTTATATTAGTTTTAATTTTAAAGTTTGTTTTTTTATGTTAGTTTTTTATGTGGCAATAAAGCTTGTTTTCTTTCTTTCTTTTATATGTTGTTGAAATCCTTGCTATAATTTTTGCGCTGTGTTTGTTTGTTGTTCTTTATGTGTTTATAGGTAAAGGTTCTGATCTGTGGTTGTGAGGGATAACTTATTTCTGGATTTGCCGAACCGATTTTAAAAATTGTTGTTTATATTTCTAAATGTCATAGTTATATTTTGTTTTTAACCCAGGTCAACCCGGGCGGAGCTGAGACGAACGACTAGTGGCATATAATTATGAAGCGTTATTCTGTTTTATATAACCATCACGCAGTTGTTACGCTAGGGATAAAAAAACGCAGTTAAAATGCGTTTGATGGCTTTTAATGGGGCTATAAACTTTTTCAATCAATGTTGAAACACTCCTTTTTGCACTTTAATAGCTTGAAAGACATAACACTGTTTAATCAAAGTATCTTGGTTTTTACAGTGAGCAAGATCTGAATTCTTTATGCTATTGATTGAAAGAATGTTAATTAGTTTTATGGTATTAATCAATTTCTTCGCTTACTTATTTCTATAGCCAGATAAAGTTAAAATTTATTCAATACTAGCTGCGCCCGCAGTTTCAAGCGCGTAAGTCCGTATCCCGTAGGAATATCGGGATACAAAGTTGCCTATATGTTATACCAGTTGTACAGCTATCTACGTACCAAATTTCATTGCAACCGGTTAAGTAGTTTTTGCGTGAAAGAGCAACAAACACACACACATCCTTACAAACTTTCGCATTTATAATATTAGTAAGACTAGTAAGATATTAGTAAGATTAATAAGATTACGTTTACACTCAAATAACCTATAGCATGTTATAAATAACCAAGCTGTTAGTGGTATTAAATTAAATGTACAATGTCAAAAACTTTAAAGTAAGAGTAACATGGACAAACTTACCTGAGTATCCATTTTTAACAGACCTTCCCAAAAACCAAAGAGGTTCTCATTGGATCTTCTCATTTTTTAGTTTTCTGCTTGAGAATTCTACTCGGGTTTTCAATCAATTGCCCTGATTTTTTAATATACGTACCTATACCATTATAATAGAGGGAAGTGGGTTAAAATATGTACGCATAATTCATTTCGTCTGAAAAAAAACGTTAGGCGTTACTACTATTATATTACGCTTGTGTTAAATTATAAAGAAATTAGATATATTAAAGCGAAGACTAATACGGAATTTAGTGGATTTTTTGAATTTTTAGTGCAGCAAAGCGCATACTCTTTATTATTTATCCATCAACGATAAGTTATTTAATTAAAACACTCTTTTGGATTTATTGCATCATTTAGGTCTCAGTATTTATCTTATATAGTTGCTTTCTTTTATTCGATCCTTTGTTGAGGCTAATCTGGTAAAGAGGCTTCCTCGTTTGAAATAAAAGCCATTCGTGTGAAATTCTTAAGCCTTTTCCTACTAGAAAGTGTTAAAAGTATATCTGTCGTTAAACTTAAGAAAAATATTTGTAAGTTTTACACTTCCCCCAATAAATGCTAGTAGATTTTACTATCAACAATATTCATTCATAAAATGCACTTTGAACATTTAAATATGAATAAAATGGCCGATCTCAAGCGTAATAACATTTCTATCAACACATTTCAACTTGCTTGAATGGCTGCAATCGTTTCGCTTACAAGGCTCTTGAATTAATATAAATCCAACAAAAGAATATCATATCTGAAGGGTAAAGAATAAAATCTTTTTGAACTGTATCTCAACTGTTGGAATAATACGCTGTATGCCTTAGGTTATAGAGTTTCTGAAGGTGTCATGTTGACGGGAAACTTTGGCCTGAAGCCAACAAAATTTATGAATGTAAACTGAGAAGTCAAGTTCAAGTATTTTTATATAATTGTATTCATTGATTGTTTCGTTTTATGTTTCATTTTGTAGTGTTGAAATTTCTCTTAATGTACCGTGTACAATTGGGTGGGTGCTATTTTCCCTGATTTTATCAGTTTTTCAAGTTGAGTGAGTTTGTCGAAAATGTTTTTGTGATTGCAAATATTTTCTTCATTCCTAATGTTATGAATTTTACCAATAATTTTCAATTTTTCGCTTCACTACACAAGCTGATTTATTCTGAAGAAAAAAGCCTAGCTGATTGGAATGTAAATAAATAAAATAAAATTTTGAAGTTACAAACAACGTTGTAACGTCATTTGGTAATCTTTTATTTTACCCTTGAAAAAAGGCTCGGCATTCTTTAGCCGAAAATCTTAGGCTTTTCCGAAACTTATCGGCTTTGCAAGGATTTATAGTTCTTTTAAGAGAGGATTTATTTGTTACAGAATTTGTCATTTTGTTAGATTTTAGGTTGTTTGCCATCAAGATGTTTTACGTTCATTTACATTGTCAATTAAGTGTTATTTATTTGGTTCGTTTGGACATATAAATCAACCAAAAAGTACTACTTTGAACCTTTTGTTTTTTTTAATCTGTTTATCTGAAAATATTACATATAAATGTTTTGAGAATATCATTGTTTTATTTAACACGAAACTTAAATGTGACTTATTACAACATTTCGATATTCCGTTTTGATTTTAGTTGATGTGACCCACGCAAACAAATGCGGGCATCATCTAATTTATAAACATGAGTATTATATAACATCGATGGAGCGGACACAACTGATAAAGATGTAATGCCATCTGCATGATCCTTGAACTTTGTAATTGCCTTGATGGCAATTCAGGCCATTTGATGGTATCAACAATTTAAACGATCATGTGATGTCTGCATCTTTACGAAAATGCTGATAAATCTGTTGGTTGTAAGTCTTTGGATGAAAAAATGTTTATGTCGGCCTTATCCTCACTACTTGATAAGGCCGCCAATAAACTACATTGACTGGTGAATGTAAAAAATAAGGTTCCTTACTGTATAGTTTAGTAGCTTTAACTATTAATAGGTAATTTGTCGTGACGAAGCACGATAAAAACATTATAACTCAAACTCAAACATTTATTTATTTAATTACACTTCCTATAGAAGCACTTTTGAATCGTCATATTACACAGTTATTACATTAACCACCGGTTCAGAAAGCAGTTTCTACAGAGAAGAGCCGGCAAGAAACTCAGCAGTTACTCTTTTAAAATAACAAATGAATAAATGTAAATGAATACATAAAATAAATGAATACATTGTATTATGTAAATAATGTATATATATATATAATGTAAATACTATATGTTAGGTACGGTATAGTGAGCTACACTCACGAAAATCTCTTTATATATGATGAACCCTTTAAGTCACTTGAGATTAACTAATATAATACAATTTATACTAATATTATTCAAAGAGGTAAAGGTTATGAATCAGTGAGTTTGTGACGTAGTAGGGGGTAACCTCTGGATCTATTTTTTTTTTTATTTTTTTTATGTCATTGTCGGCAAAATGCTAGTGGCTAACACCGCCCATGAACATTTGGAGAGGCGTAAGGTCGATGTATGGAATTGGTTCGGAAAGAATTGACGAAGGGAATGAAGGAAAGGAGTGGGAAGGGTAAGGAAAAGGATATGGGCCTCCGGCTCCCTTCTATGGAACAGATTTTTATTTTTTTAATTGATAGTTAGTGTCATAGGCTTTATTTTATTAGGGTTTACACGGGATCTGGGATGAGTGGCTAGTATCTTATAAGTCACCTACAAGCAACCTTAACAAGACGTACGTGAGAAAATCATTGTATATCATCGCCCGTATCAAGGCTCGGACAAATAACACAAATTGGTTATTATTACGACCGTTTTCAACCGTGTTAGCTGGAGTGAAATTGTTCTAGTGGCGACCGCTCGACTTCGTAGTGGGAACCTTGTCATATGAAGTGTTGCTAGATTTAGATGTGAGTTAGGTTATTCGTAACGTTATATAAACAATGTTTAACGTGATTACTTGGAGTTTTGATGAATGTGTAGTTTATGGAATTAAATTATAGGTAGATAGAGTCATCAGAAATATTGTATGGAAAGTGCTTTCCGAACCGGCGGTAAATGTTAAAACCATGTATAACGATAAGAAATTAAAAACGTTTTAACGGATTTTAAACGCGATTTATTCATTATATTATTAACCTGACGTTTCGAACACTACAGCGAGCGTGGTCTCCCCGTGACCGTTAAAAGATTTTAATTTCTAAATGTATAATACTCGCGTAAAATCAAACACAAGAAAATACTGTGCCTGACGATTCTAAAGTGCTTCTGGACAAAGTCTTATTGAATGTATGGATGTTTAAGTTCGAGTTTTATTTTCAATTAAAAATGTAATTTGCAATAGGTAATATTGGGACAGTAGACATTGGAATAAAATAATTTAAGATCGAAATTATGTTTTTATACAATACACATACCTATAAATGCATGTCTATCTTGTCATAATTTCACGCTTACAAGTCATTAGAGATTACGATCATATAGTGCTATTAAAAAGTCACGAAAAGGATATGTACCTATAGACTCTGAGTCCATTTTACAGCTTTTTAGTTTGTGTTTTTTAAACTAACTTATTTTAAAAAACTACGTGTCGCGAGCAAACAAAATTCTCCGTCCGTTTGACACATAGGCTGGTTTGTGGATATTTTGTTGCCATTGTAGCCTTACGAGAGTTATGACGTCACCAACACTGAAAATTTCTACGATTTTTTGGAAACCTTTTATTTATGAAGCTACATAGTAAAAACAGACGTCAAACGAGCGCAGTGGGAGTGTAATTTCCGAAAAGAACCATTTTAAATTACAGTCGTGTTCAAAAATACTTATGATGTTTATATTATAACAACTCAATTTCCACGAGTTCGAAAACAATTCTGTTTATCAGATTAATTTCAATAGAATATGAATATACTGTACAAAACTGTACTTGCTTTACATAACTTATGATTAAATTTAGTTATATACGGCTATTCATATTTTTTTTTATTTCACAGAAGCTATTAATAAAAATAATCGCCTACATGAAACAGACAAACATTGTTTTGTATTTATAATTTGTGTCAGTCAGTAAAGATAATTTTTTTAAATACATGCCTAGTTAATTTATTTCTATAGTTTCTAACGATTTCATAATAGTTTAAAAACCTAAAAAAAAACTTCGAAATGTAACCTCATCGTCACAATCATTTAGTGCGAACAAACGTGGTGTACCACCAGCAATGTAGTACACACACACAGATCAGAGTAGAGATAAATAAAACTCGAAAATTGCTCTGACTGTATA
>NC_052104.1:2633492-2634544 GCF_012273895.1 Zerene cesonia
CACCGCGATGCAGCATCGTACAACGCCATCTGTTATAGAACTACTTAAACTTAAACTTAAACCAAGGGTTTAGACACGTGGTGTTAAGTAATTTTTACGAGCCTATGCGACACAGTTTGATAAGAGATCATTTTGAAATGGTTTAAGATCTTTACTTTTCTTTTGTTACATAATATTCTTGTCTGTTTTTCAAGCATATTATTTCAATTTATTAAAATACGCTTATAGTCCAAGAAAATGGGTAGGGTAAATGCGAATTTGAGATTAAAACTTGAATTTTTGATATAATTTACTTTGAAGAATCTAAAAACGAACTGTACAAGTTTTTTTTAAATTCACCCCCGAGAAGGGGTGAAAAAAAAAAAATTAAGTCGTTTTTTTGAAATTTTGGCGAAACCGTAAGTGTTAGAAAAAAAAGTTTTAAATAAAATTTGTAGAGCGTAAAATTTTACATAAAAATGTTTCTATGACTTTTTTTCCTAAAATTGAAATTAACTGAGATAGGGTAGTTAGAAGCTAGGGGATGATAACTGCAACTTTAAAAAATCATAACTTATTGAAAAATTGATAAAACTCATATATTTTTTTAAATTACTTATATAATTATAAACTTTGATACTAGAGAAAAATTTTTTTTTTCAATTGTTTATAACAAAATTATAACAATTTGAAATTTTTATTTTCAAATTAAATCAAGTTAAACCGATAAAAATATACATACATATATATATATTTTTTTCAATACATTAATATTTCAAAAAATTGACCATACGCATTGAAATTTAATTTTTACCTGTTATTTTCAAGCAGGTATAAAATAATTTACCTGGTGAAAGATATTGTGGGGCGGTGACTTTGCTTTTACGGATTTGGTACCTTATGCGCATGCGCCAGTTGTTCTCAATGGGCCTCTATCTGTGTAGTTTTGAACATGTGATAGTTTCTATATGTAGAGTGTAATGTGATCATATACCACTTTTACTGACGCAAAATATTTTGGAGAGTATTTAGAAATCATAAGATAAAGAAAGATTGTCAAAGAAAGAAAGTAA
>NC_052104.1:2635544-2648249 GCF_012273895.1 Zerene cesonia
CATGGCGCCCAAAGGATGGCGCCATATATCTAATGAATTAAACCCCACACAGTCGTTTTATTTTATTTAGTTTTTTTTACTTTTAACATGAATAATTACCTTTCTCAAATTAACAGCGAAAATCAACTTCTAATCACATTAAAAAAAATCACCTTACAATTTTTAATAATAAAAAAGTAGTAAACAGAAAACACAACAGAGTTAAAATTTTTGTTTACAATTTACTCAAAGCAACTGGAGAGTACTGTAAACACACAGAGGCCCATTGAGAACAACTGGCGCATGCGCATAAGGTACCAAATCCGGTAGTAAAAGCAAAGTCGCCGCCACACAATATCTTTCACCAGGTAAATTATTTTATACCTGCTTGAAAATAACAGGTAAAAAGTAAATTTCAATGCGTATGGTCAATTTTTTGAAGTACTAATGTATTGAAAAAAATATATATATATACATGTATGTATATTTTTATCGGTTTAACTTGATTTAATTTGAAAATAAAAATTTCAAATTGTTATAATTTTGTTATAAACAATTGAAAAAAAAAATTTTTTCTAGGATCAAAGTTTATAATTATATAAGTAATTTAAAAAAATATATGAGTTTTATCAATTTTTCAATAAGTTATGATTTTTTAAAGTTGCAGTTATCATCCCCTAGCTTCTAACTACCCTATCTCAGTTAATTTCAATTTTAGGAAAAAAAGTCATAGAAACATTTTTATGTAAAATTTTACGCTCTACAAATTTTATTTAAAACTTTTTTTTCTAACACTTACGGTTTCGCCAAAATTTCAAAAAAACGACTTAATTTTTTTTTTTTCACCCCTTCTCGGGGGTGAATTTAAAAAAAACTTGCACAGTTCGTTTTTAGATTCCTCAAAGTAAATTATATCAAAAATTCAAGTTTTAATCTCAAATTCGCATTTACCCTACCCATTTTCTTGGACTATTATATGCTTATATTTCATGTATTTAACGCGCTGAAAGTTTCGAATTAGACATTTATTACGTACTAGCTGCGCCCCGCGGTTTTACCCGCGTAAGTCCGTATCCCGTAGGAATATCGGGATAAAATTGCCTATATGTTATTCCAGTTATCTGTTATATATATATATATATATATATATATATATATATAGATAGATGTATCTACGTACCAAATTTTATTGCAATCGGTTCAGTAGTTTTTGCGTGAAAGAGCAACAAACACACACATACATCCTTTCAAACTTTCGCGTTTTATAATATTAGTAGGATGTAGAATATTTAAGTGATTAAGAAAAGAGAATTAAAAATAAATAGTAAATATTTATCAATGAGCGTTTCTTGTAAAACATTCAGATAAATTCGTTTAATTACGTGTATAATATATTATGAATGAAATTCCTTCTGATAACATAGGATAAACATCATAAAGTACTTAAAAGATAGTATGTATTGTTAAATATAAACAATAGATATACACACTGGATTAAATATGATAGAATTGATATCGTATTCGTTCTATTTGCCTACGTTTTTTATGCTTTGGGAACGTATTTGTAAACGATATTTGAGAAAATAACTGTTAAAAGTGAAAGTGGTACAAAGTAAATTAGCGGTAGTGTGACTTGATGGTAAACATCACGCATCGGTTATAACCATAGACAACTGGTTACAGATTAATTGGATTGGGAAACAGAAAGCCAAAGAGGTAAGGGAGTGTTGAAAGAAGCATCGTATGAAAACTATTAGACTGTGTTCATAAAATGCTCAAGTTACATTTTTAACGTTAACGAAATTTATGTTAGGGGCTAGTTGGATTTTTATGTTTAAAAACTTGTAAAAATTTCTGAATGGATGATGTAATTAAATAACTTTTCTTATTTGTTGTTTAAAGCTCACTTAAAGAAATGAACCACGAAAAACGCCTAATATTTTTAACTTTACGCTCGTCGCCCGTGGAACTTTGTCGGTCTCACACCCACGAGTAGGTAATTTTCTTTATAATTGCCGTCATTCTTTCCATTGTTTTTTCACGCTTTCGTTAGCTTCACCTGTATATTTGTACCTAACTGACTCATTTAGACATGAATTTGATCCACTTTAAACGGACTCATCTACTCTAAACTTTGAATACATATCAAGGATCGATGACATACAATAATTTAGTGTACATGTATTATCCTGATTAATTGTATATACAATTAAATAATTTCCTTACATACTAACAAAAGAGACAATTCAGTTGATTTTTCTTTAAAGCGTGTTCTTTAGTTTTTAAATATATTAATTACTAGCTGCGCCCCGCGATTTAACCCGCGCAAGTCCGTATCCCGTAGGAATATCGGGATAATAAGTTGCCTATGTTTTATTCCAGTTGTCCAGCTGTCTACGTACCAAATTTCATTGCAATCGGTTCAGTAGTTTTTGCGTGAAAGAGCAACAAACGCACACATCCTTACAAACTTTCGGATTTATAATATAAGTAGATAGTAGGATTAGGTTAGGTTAGGTTGCCGTAAAATAATCCACCATATTGCGCTGTCAAAAACAACGCACATGTGCTAATCATAACCCATTTCGTAACTACTGCACGCAGTGGTATGTTCTCGTTATCTAATAGAATTTCACAGGTGTCAACTACCGCTTACCTTTTTATCAGCACAACAAACAAACTGAGAAGCTCTAGTAAACATTGTGCGACATAGTTTCCTAATTGGAACATTGCAATTGCCCGCGATAACGAATGCATTTTGTAATTGACCTGTTTAGTAATGTTTATCGTGATAGGTGCTTGTTTGCTGATTTGGTGATGTATAAGTGGACTATGTATCTATGGGATTATAGCGTTCATGCACCTATGCTCTGTTTTCATATTTTTAATAGATGGTTGCCGGGTTGCCAATTATGGGTTAGGAAAATGCGTGTTGTATTTGTAAAGGAGTTACATATGATATGCATGATAAATATTATGTGACACTCTTTAAATACATAATAATATTAGATATATAACTGTAGGAAAATAAATAAATAAATTCGCGTAATTGTGCTTGACATATAAGCATCTGCTAGCGTATTTTAATAAAAATGGTTGTTTACTTCAAAATTTATCTATTATAGAACAAGATTTTGTCAATGAATATCGTGCATTTTTTTTCAAAAGATACATTAAATAGCACATTATTACTAAAAATAAGTTTTCATGCAGAGGCTTTTAAAATTAATTATTTCGCATATTCTCTCTCGACTCTTGTATGAAAACTTTGCAAACTTAATTCCGACGAAAACCAACCAACAATTCTTCGTTTTCGTAAAATATTATTGCATTAAAAAGTAAATAACAATTTCACATCTAAAAAACGAGTAAGTCGAAATAACGGAAACGAAATAAAAGTTGGCGACGTCGGGTTTCCCGCGAAATGCTCCCGGAAAAGTTTAATTTACTTAAAATCTGTTTTACTCGATTTTTGGCCAGTTTAATTTGTAAAACTCTGGGTTGTCTATTAGGTGACAATTGATGTTACTTTTATTTTATTACGCTTAACTTTTAGACTAACTAAAAATGTGTTTTGACATTTACCATGATTTACAGTACATTTTACAACTTACATTAAAGTATGATCATCTGGTGACAAGCTCGACCTTTGCACTTTCGCATTTATCGCTAATTTTCCAATGCACGCATCGTGATTAAATATACATTTATAAAATTTGCATTTACGTACGAAAACAACTATATATTTAACATCATGGTACGTGGAGATCGTTGTAAAATATATACGAGAAGACGATCCACTCCCTATTCAATTTTAATGTTCATACCTACATGTTGGTCTCTATGTGTTACACCGACGTGTCGGTGTGTGTGAGTGTATGTGCAGGTATATTAGTGTATTTGTGTGAGCTGCCGATTTTGTTTCTGTTTGCTATAAAGTCCTAAGCTATGTTCGATAAAAATCACTCAAAGAAAGACGACGCAAACCAAATGGTGGTTTAAATGTTCTCTACTCCCTCAATTTTCGAATTAAGTGAAAAGGTTTTACTAGTAAAATACTAAGCACGATGACTAATTTTAAGTTAAAAACTTAAAATTTGTCATAGTATATATAGCCGCCACAGAAACAGTGTCGGTAGGTACCTACCTCAGTTGAAGTTCTATTAATTCACTGACTTATATATCGAGTACATTATAACTGGTATAGTGGTTTTAAAAATTTGTATCATAATATTAAGAAACAACCTCTTATAATTCATGACTAATTTAATATAATTTTTGTTACAGGTAAGCCTTTTACTTATTAACGCTGACAAAATTAGGTAAGAATAACCTTAAAAATAAGACGTTAAAACGTCCAAAGATAAAGGGTGCCTACAAAATTATAAACCGCGTCGTAATAAGCGATATTAAATAATATCCGCTTAAATTAAAAACATCTAAAGGAGGTAAATTTCTGCGGGTAATTATAAAACTGTTGGTATTTGTAGATAGGGGCAGTGGGTCACTCTTTGAACCTGAAGCCGACCTAGATCTGAATACGCTGTCTTTTCATTGCATGATAATCTTACCGCGTGTATGAATCGTATATTAAGGCGATATATCTAGGCTTTGCTTTGAACAAAATACAGCCCAGATCCTGCTAATATCATAAACGGAAACTTGTATGTGTGGTTGTACGTTAGTTACTTTTTCACACAAAAACATTATGCTATTTGATGAAATTTATTACGGAGATTGTATAGGGTTAGCACATAGACTACTTTCTACCCTAGTACAATGCGGGTGATGTCGCGGATTCCGCCGCGGATCCAGCTTGTAGTTTAATATGCGATATTTGATATAGTCTAGTTTGTGACGTGTGGGTTATAGTTTCTTATATACTAATATTTCATCTTTGTTATGAAAGTATTAAGATAAGGCTATGTGAGGCTACATAATTAGATATAATATACCGTAGTAAGACTTTTTTTTAGAACAGATATTTGACTAGCTTCGCGTTCGCGTCTTCGTTCGTGTGGATTGTACAATTGTACATCGCGGATATTTAAAAAAAATTGTCATTTTTTAATTTTTAGATGCGCTTATCTCGTCAGATATTTATTTTGCAAAACTCTATTACTTATGGCACTCATTCAATTATATATTCGCTAATTTATTTTTATCTGGTTACATTTTTATACCAATAGATTTAGGTATGCATTTCATAAATAGATAGATCTTATGTGGTTATCAGATAAGGGGGTAAGGGAAGATCTCATAAAGTATACTTTACTATTATAATCTATTCAAAATCAAGCCTTTATGAAACATGGGTGTTTATTTTCGAGAACATTCGAGAACTAAATTAAGTTTGCTAATAGGTACATTTACGAACATTAGCTAAAATCGGCATTAAAATGAACGGTAGCCAACTAATCCTAACTTCATACATACAACTGACAAACGGTATCCAATAAAATGGACTTTCATAATATTTACAACATCCCACTAAATGTTTATTCGATCGTTGGATTTTTATAGGCCCTTCTGTTCGCAGTTTGTCAGGATATACTACAATCATTTTGACTTTACGATCATCCGAGCCGCCTTGAATTTAGAATGTGTTACGTATTGAGATCTGTAGATGTTGGTTGTGGGACATAAACATGGTAGGTATAGAGGCTTGTATGTGGTAGTCGAGCACGCTTCGGCACGAATTGTGCCAGCTCGCACCGGGGAAGTACCACACCCCCACAGAAGACCGGCGTGAAATAGCATTCTGCTGTGTTTCGTTCGGTGAGTGGGGGAGCCGGAGGCCCATATCCTTTTCTTTACCCTTCCCAGTCCTTTCCTTTGTTCCTATCGCCAATCCTTTCTTAATCCCTTCCCAAAAAGTCGGCAATCCATTTGTAGAGGCGTATGGTCTGCAATGGACCTAAAAAAAAGCTTTCAGATTAGATGATTCTATCACGCTACATAGATAGTTGTACTTATTATTGACAGGTTGTCTTTTTAAGAATATCTTCGTTTTATGTTCTGTTAATTTTTTATATCAATGAAGCAATCGGCGTAACTGTTTGATAAATTATGAAGGATGCCATAATTATAGGATACGCGCGGTTACGCTCATTGCTAAATGCCTTAATTACAGCGGCATATCTTATTGTCAATTAGAATCTAGTTTGGTTTAGTCTTACAATTCATGTGATGCAGTTTTAAGCAAACAACTATAGAACTATGGGGTTTCCCTTAAGCACATGAAACTGAAAGAGTCGAAGAAATTAGCTTGCTGAGGGGGGATTGCAGTTGGCCGAGAGACTAAGCGTTGCTACGGTTTGGCAAACAGACGCGGGTTCGAATCCCACCTCGTAATCAAATCTATTCTTTAAAAATTCCTCAACTATATTAACAAACAGGTATGCAGTCTTGATTGCATTATTATTATTTACATTAAACTGCAAATATAAATGTCCTGATTGAAACTAAAATTAGTACAATGCTTAATTTATGTGAGCATTATGTAACATCTAATAAATATTGTGCCTCAAAAACATTTGAAAATGCTATGTCTTAATATTAATTTTTAGTTTTATAGCTTAGAAATGTTTTATAAATGAATCATTTTAAAGAATAGAAAAAAAATCATACAATGTCTAGTTTTAATTAGCGTTAAAATAGGAATGTAGATTCGGTTCCTTTGACCTTAGTAACTAAATTTGAAACGAGATCGATGTTTTCGGAATTCGAGTTAGTGCGCATTCGAATGTTTGATTTCATTATAAAACTATGTTCTTACAATAGCTATTGGACTACGTTTCGATTTCGGATTAAACAACCTCGAATTTTCAACGATTGTTTCATAAAAGTTCAGTAAATATTTTGTTGAAAAAAATTATGTCTTTCACCTGAAATAGTTGAATTCATAAATTACTTCTACCTACCAGGAATTATCAAACAGGCAACATTTTTTTTAAATTATTGAGCAATATAGTTAAATATCAAAATATTTTCATTTTTATATATGAATTAAATGAAAATTTATTGTAGAATAAATTAAAATTTACAATTAGATGACCCGCTTAACTTATTTATATTTCTCACAGCCTCAAACTTTCTGGACAATGAAAAATATTTCAAAATCATAATTAATAAGACAGTAGCAATTTTGCCTTTATTAGTTTTTTTTTTATATAAGAGTTCTGTTGTTTGAATACACCATTAAAAATATATTTCACTATAAAGTTTTCATGGATATAAATATTTCAACTCCTTACGTTTCGAACTACATATAATAGTTCTATTTTAAGCGTTGTTTTGGCGTGTTATTGATACAAATAATATCGTACTTAATAGTATTTGGGTTAATGTATTGAAGTGTGTGGTTTGTTAAGAAATAGGGCAGTGAAGAGTGTTAAAGTTTATCGTTGTGATTTATATTCTGGTTCTGAAAGTAATAATAATAAACATTTTATTTTAGACAAATTATCGTTGCAGTGTTTTAGTTACGAAACTTTACAGGAAGCATGTGTCCATCAGTTCACACAGAATTACGTATATTCACAAGTTTATTATTTTCTCCTGTTATAAAGAGGTAAGATTTTTTAATGCTCTAACTGATTTATAGGTACTGTTATTCTTTCACACTTTCTATTCTACTATAGTTATGTTTTATTTTTTAATCTTGTTTAACTGTTATTTAAAATTTTAATCAAATATTATTAACTACGATCGGTTCTTTTGGTACATAGGTCCGCACGTACCCACATACAGATTACACGCGAACATATTGTGCTCAGAAATAAGAATGTGCGATTTGCTTTAAATGTACTGATTGTAGTTTACAAATAAATTACTATTGGTATAGTGTATTGCTTGGAAAGAATTTACATGGAGTGAGAGTTATTGTTTTTTAATCATTAAAGTATCACTGTGATTTTTTTCCTTCGTATAAAAATTGTAGCACTATGGTTTTAAATTACCATTAAATTAGAATATATTTTGAACCATATATCATACATTATTCTGTTTTTTTTTAATGTAGCGGACCATAATTTAGTGACATCATCAGCCCATATATGTTGCATTGCACTGCTGGGCAGCGAGGCCTCCTATGAGGGCAGCAATAAATAATATACTAAAACTGCATACTACTACTTGATAATTTGTTGCTTGCGAAAGGTTTATTATGATGTTGATGATGATTTAGACGGTGCACCAATCACTCCCTACTTCGATATCATAAAGAGAGAAAAGAAAGAAAGAAATAATGTTTATTTAACACCACCACATTTACACACAGTAAAATTAAAATTAAAATTAAAAAGTGAACTTATGACTAAACGGTGTGGTGATAAAAAGGGTAACTACTCAGCGTGTGCTACGCGTAATACGCAGCGCTGATTTTCAGTAGCCCCTTGTTGGAGTGCCAGTCAAAAGAAATAAACATACATGCATACATTATATAAACAATACAAACATACTTATAAATATTTTAAAAGCAAATATTTTAAATTGTTATAAAATAAGGCGAAAAAAGGAAACAAATTATAAAATCACTCTATACTATACGACTAAGGCTGGTTATGAAATTCTGTAATGAAAAGTTTTTTAAAACCAGATTTAAAACTAAATAAGGTCTTACTAAACAGAATTGTTTTTGATTTTTATAAACTTCCGCGTTTATAATATTGGTAGAATAGGATCAAATAAAAATATGAATCAATATATCATGCACGTCAATTTGTATGGCTTTAGTGTTGCGGTTTTGCCCACACACTAGTAGCGGATGTACGTGGGAGGGAATTGTTATTCTCAAGTAGCAAAAGCTTTCAATAAAGTACTGTGTCTATTAAATGCCATTTTATAAGTTGTTTTGAAATTGTAATACATTTAATTTCATTGTACTATGATTGGATTTGATAGAAGATAAATTTTGGATTGAATTTAATCCTACTAATATTATAAATGCGAAAGTTTGTAAGGATGTGTGTGTGTTTGTTACTCTTTCATGCAGAAACTAATGAACCGATTGCAATGAAATTTGGTACGTAGACAACTGGAATAACAGATAGGCAACTTTTTATCCCGATATTGTTACGGGATACGGACTTACGCGGGTGAAACCGCAAGGCGCAGCTAGTTTAATTGTAATTGGAATACTTCTAGTCCAAAGGGTACATATCGCTAATGGCCTTTGTATTGTGTGAAAGTTTCATTTATTAGGCTTACGTTCAAACCTTTTGGGAAATATGTTTTGTGCAGCTGTTATGTGGTTAATGTATTTATTTGATGATATCGTGTGCTAAATCTTTATGACTTATTTACTCTAGTTATCTTCGTTCGAACCGCAAGGGATTGTACATGCTTCCTGAATCCGTGTTTCTCGACGAGTACAATAAAGCTTTAAGGGAAGTACGCTTCATCTTCGACCAAATCTTACCTTACCAAAAGACGAGATCATGGTCAAGCGCATCTTTTTTGACTAATAAAACGACAAATAAAATTAAACTACATGTGCTAAATGATATAGTCATTACAAAGTCTTTTTAATTCACAATATTGTTCATAGTAACATTATTAATACAATATTATTACAAATATACTAAGTTAATAAGAGATTTAAGAGTTCTATGTTTTCGTCCCCGTAGGAGTTAGTGTTGTGTGTGATACTCATACATTTACATAGGTAATGCAATCAGTCAACAATTAAATAGATTAAACCACGTATCACGGGAGTGTTTCAAGCAATATGCAACCGCAGTTAACGTAGGTACGTTCAAATATGATAAAACTTTCTACATTTGCGAGTTGTGACCAAATTCTGTTCTATGTTGACTCGTTGTCTCTGAAATGAAAATTGTAACTAATTTGATAACTTTTCCCCTATTGGATTTGGCATAATTACGTATATATTGCACGAAATTGAAATATGAACGCCATGAATGTGTAAAAGGGTCTGATGTATTGTTATTGGCTAGCTTACGCGAAACTGATGGTTAGAGCCGTAAGTAATTCATACCCTTTCTATATTTGGGTTATTCTTATCTTCCACGGGGGTGCTGAATTCTTAAAAAGAATCACTTCTCAAAGACACCAAAATTATGAGGTTATGTGACTTGAATATTCTCAATATATTCATTCTGAAGTTTATTATAATAGCACTTTGTGCATATTGCTGGAAACGAACATACATCTCCTAATAGGTAAAATAAGTATTGATTTTTCAAAATATTTTTTCGTATTAGGTATTAGGAATATGTATCTTTTCAAAGTTCTGTTACTAATCATAATTTTTATACGAAGATGAATAATAAATGCTTTCAACCAACCGTATTAATTATATACGTTTTATGGCATTGTAATATTTTAATGGTAATTTTTACTCAAGTAAATATTTTTGGAAAATAAGCTTACAGATTACTGCAATATTTTTAGCTCAACTTATTTTTCCTTAATTCCATATTTTTTCTGATAACACTTAGAAGAGGGTAACCCCGGAAATCCGGGAAGATTAAACACGAGGGTAATGTCAGCTGGTTCTTTTTACGTCCTCTGTTAAAATAAACAATTACCGCATTTTATTATATTTATTCGAGATTTTTCTTGCTAAGCAAAAGTTAAGAAATACGTCTTCTTATAAGCATACCGTTCACCTACATTACAGTTATAAGTACCTCTTAGGTACAATATTAAACTCGTATAGAAACCACTAAGTATTAATTAATTAATGCGTCGTATGTCTACGTTTACGCTTCGAAGAGTGTTAAGATTTTTTAAAATAAAAAGCACGTTTTAGTTTTCATTGCAATATATATCGTTTATTTTTTTATCTAATACTAAGCTAGTAGATTGCATACATTGATTGAGATTGAAACCATTATTATGTATACATATTATCTATACATATATATTTGTAAATTCGATATAGTTGGAAAAGAGCAGAGTTTCTTGCCGGCTCTTCTCAGTAGAAACTGCTTTCCGGTGGTAAATGTTAGAAATGTGTTATGACGATTCAAAAGTACGTCTTTAAGAAGTAATTTAATAAATTAATGTTTGAGTTTGATCACAGGGTAATATGTCAAAATTATTTATTATAATAATGTTATCTCATTTTAAAATTATCAATTTTTAACTAACTTAAACAAATGCATAAATCATTCCAAAAATACTGTAGTGATACGGTGATTTTGATGAATTAATTTGACCGTTTCTAAAGTTATTGTGCTTGTGTTCATTTTATTTTGTCCTATTTGAGCTGTTAATAAGACGTAAGTGAATGTGAAACCTGATGTGGTCTCTCTCTCTGTCAATAGATAATAATTAATATGCCACTTTATAGAACATTAGAAATATCAAAATATAAAACTCGAAAAATAAATGAATATGATCGCTTCTGAATCATGTTTGTTTGAATACTTCAAAAATTAATAAACGTGAAAAAAATGTTTATTAGGAACCGTTTTGGGATAGCTATACCAGTCGCCATTCCCAACAGAATAAAATTTCAAAGCTCAAATCACAAATCGGGGTCAATATGCAAAATCGCAATTAACCGCGCGTAAGTAAGATCTCATTACAGGCTTTTTTGCTTTGCTCCATTTATAAAGCGGGTCAGACCATGTTTACCCAATATTTGGATTCTGAACGTTGTTTACATTGAAATGGGATTATTTGTTATTCGCGCTACCTTATCCCAATCAAGGATCGAACCTTTTTCAGCAATTTGTTTCAAGAAGTTTGTTTGTTAGGAATTGTTTCTTGTTGAATCACGATAGCGGACTTTTGCTGATGTATATATAAAGTATCGTGTTCTGTGTTGTATTATTTATTAACTGTGTACTTCGTCTAATAAGAAGAATAATGATTTTTTAATTGGTATATATATAAAACTTGTAAATAAGGATTTTGCTTATTGTAAGTGACGTTTAGTGTTATATGAAAGTTAAGAATGTATGTTTAATTTTATTATTCGATAAGTGGTAAACTTGGTAAAGATATAGAGGTATCCCAGCTTATAATGTTGGGACAACTGCCCCGTATATTGAAAAGGAAAAGTATGTTCTATGTTTTTTTTTGTTAATAAAATCAATGCAAAGAAAAATATGAATTAATCAATCCTTATCTATTATAATATCTGTAGCGCAATCACGTTCTTAATGGCCTTCAATTTAATTGATATAGGAGCGAATTTCATCCTTACGAAATGTCTCGTAGTGAGGGTTAAGTGAACTTTGAACTTTCGCAATAAATGCAGAGATAAATGCTTTTAAATAATATTGAGGTTATTTTAGTCCTTTACTGTAACTGAATTTATATTAGAATTATTTATTGGGATTTATTATTTTATCCCTAGACATCATAGTATGAGAATAATAACGAGATAGGAGATAAATCTCATAATTAATCATATCCTTAAATACGATTTTATCGTGTAATATCTATAAAATCATCTCGTTTTCTTAAGTCTAGACGAAACATCGCTACCCATATGTGGTAAGCTTTTTCTTTCGAAATTATTTCTCTATCTTTCTTATAATTTTTTTTGCAAAATATAACTTGCAATTGCAATTGTACAAAATTGATCGTTCATAAGAATTACTTTAATTAACGAAATGAATGAATTATTATTAAAATGAGTAATTCATCACATACCTTCAAATAAACAAGCGTACATATACTTAGTCTGGCCATAAATACTGTTACACTTAATTATAAAAAAATATTACATTTGAATTTCGAATCTGT
>NC_052104.1:2649249-2665148 GCF_012273895.1 Zerene cesonia
GTAATAAATGTTATTTGCAGTTAACAATTTTCTTTTTTCTTTATTACAATATTTATGGCAAGACTAGGTACATATACAAATAAAACAATAGACATTCAAACAGTAGTCTACAATTGTATTAATTAACGAACAATTAGCCAAGCCAATAGTCGTGTAAAATTAATTGATTTATAACACGTGTTTCTAATAGGTCTAATTAGGTAATCGCGTTATCCAATTATCTCGAATTGCAACTTCGCAAAATATTTAATGCATCAATTACATGTATCTGTGGTATATGTGAGTTATTAATGGAATAATTATCATTAATCAAAGCACTATTATAGAAACACGTGAATCGTTTCATATTCATTATCCTTATTTGTTTCTTTTTGGGAAGGACAAGACATAAGGGGAGACTATCCACAACCCTTGGTACTTAGTTGACGTCACATAACGTAGAGTATTGGTTTCTCCATTCTGTGAAGACAAACTTCGTGGGGCAATAGATGTGTTCCCTCTTAGAGCAAAGGCTGTCAGTACTTCAAATCTCTGCTAACGGTGAACGAAACCTCAGCGCTGGTCGACTCACTATTTGGCCATAATTCTTAAAATGTTTTTTTGTAATGTATAACATCATAACTCACTGAAGCTGTAGACTTATACATTTCAAAGATTTAATAACACAATATTCATCATTATTTAAATCAAGAATACAGTATATTGAGGCCTTTAGGAACAAATCTAGCTAAGCAAAATTAAACAGAATAGTTCAGATATCTGAATAAATAGAGAACACAAAGTTAATATTTACTTTGAGAAGTTAGCATATTGGATTGCCTTATTCAAACATGAACTGTTCTGTTAACAACTACTTATATAATTTGTCGTGAGATCTATTTTAATAAGAAATAATATGAACCGTATTTAACAATTTTAGTTAACTCAGAGAGGCGGTTTCTGGGATTATTATGAATGGCTTACTTGTGTGCATAAACACATACAATGCCCTGTTAGAATTGTTTTATATGCGTTGTTTTGAAAGTCAAACAATTGCTGTTCTTTGGGGTATGATGTAATACATTTTTATTGATGTAAAGAAAAAAAGCAATAATTTGTGTAGTGTTGCCAGCACGACTTATAGACCTACAAATTCCAATGTGGAAAAGGGATGGCGCTAGACGGCCTATATAGTTGTCTTTTTCCCAGACTTAATTATTACTGCTTTGAGATATTGCGGTAACCAATACAGTAAACATTTTCATGACAGCCTTATGCAGTTAATTTTCAAAAAAGTTTCATGAGAAAAGTTTATTGATTTGCAATGCATATCGGATGAAATTTTAATTTATCAAATTGAATTCATACTTGAGTCTGCTTAGACTTGAAACGTTGGTACTGTCGTAGTGGCCTTTCATTAGAATATTGCGAACGCTTCAATGCGGTGACACAAAGCGCTGATGTTAGATGAAAGAAATCTATTTAAAACGTTTTGAGCTCTCTTGATTGGAATATTACTATTTTACTAGCAGTCGCTATCTTAACAGACGGGCTTTTGCTAATTTTCTTATATAAATATGAACAATATATAAAAGACGAAATAGCTGAATGACTGCATTATAAAGCCGGTATTTATATAATAGCATCATATAATTAAAAAAATGTCTCTGTTTCAACCAAATAAATACAGCTGTTAATATAAATAATGTATATTTGATATCGTAAGCATCAGAATTTTAATCAAATTTTAAATAGCATATTTAACAAACCATAGTGAAACATGTGAGTTTGAAAGTATTATTTCCTATATATAATGTAGTTTAGTATTTCAATCACCTGGCTTTTGAGCTTAATTTGCGATTAGGATTCATCATAATATTCGTCGGCTGGAAATAGGAATTTGAATGCAACAAGGTACGTCCTTAGTGGATAATTCTGTAGTTTAAGTATTACATTTCCAGCATTATACATAAGAAAGCAGTCATACTTGACCCAGTTGACCGAAGTGGAAATATCTCAGGTGCGATGTCGCGATGGTCTTGTTATAATTTGTCTTGAAAGGTTCCGCTTTTGAGAGTAATTGGATGGATGGCATTTTTATAAGATTCTTTCGTTTGTGCAAATTTTTTTGGGCCGCTTCTTTGAGAGATCTTGCTGGTATAGAAAACTTTGTAACGTTACGTAATGTTAGTTTATTTGGTTAGTTAAATGTATTTTTAATAGCTATTATAATAGAATATATGTGTACAAAGGATTGCATAAGGTATAAAACATAGGAAGAAATATAAATGTTATCGCAATTGTATTTTAAAACAATGCTATAAAACACCGTTCGGCAATGTATGTGTATGTGTAATATAGTATGTGGTAGTTAAGTACGCTTCGGCACGAATTAGCTCGCACCGGGGAAGCAGCACACTCCCACATAGGACTACATAAGCATGCTGCTGTCGTACGGTGAGTGACCTATTCCTCTCCTTTCCATTCCTTCTTCAATTATTTCCTCATTCCCTATATAAGCGGGCAGCACATCCGCAGAGCAAAAAATCTAAATTGCATAAAACGGTACTGGTTAAAAAATTATACTCTTATTTTGTTATTCAAAGGAATTCATTTTTAAAATCCGCACTGTCCCACAACTCTACTAAAAACGCGGATCTATATCACCTACGCGCTGCCTGTTTAATGATAGCGCTCCTAACGCTAGCTAGATTCACATTAAATACATTATGTATTACGATCAATCGCGGCTCTTCATGGATTTATTTTTATATTTATAACTTATAAATAACAAAACATTCCCTGACCGCACGTCAGATTTTGATAGATTTCGTGAATATTCCAGAAACAAGCGCAGTCATTTCATCTTGATACTGTCATATTGTCGATGGTATAATCAAATTGGTATTCGTGTAGAATTGAACAGAGATCGTGATTGACCGATACGTCGGTATCGGCAAAACAATGGCTTCCTTTTTCAGTAGCAGTGGACAAACTGCCGCCATTTTCTCCACCAAATATTCAAATTGCCCGTTGACATGATAAACGGTATTAGGGCACACTAGTTTCTCTTATTGATCTATTTTCTTCGACGGTCCTAGTGCATGCTTCTCTTAATAAATTTTATGTCACAATCTTGCCCTTATAAACTCATCATACTACAATATTAGTTATGTAATTATACCTGATATCGAATTCTTAACACATCCTGCTCCGAGCCATTAGGGTATTATGTGGAGGAATCTATTCCTGAGGGAAAATGTCTATTAAGGCATTATTGTCTATAATACATCGTGTTTAAATTAATGTGAATTTATAGCTTTTAGATTTAAACTATAGATATATCTTTCAATTCTTGTGTATTTTGTTTCAGTATGATATACTTGTATACTGATATTGATAACAATTTTCGAGCTTTATTTAATATATTATTTATGAAATTTTACATTTAGACTTCGCCATCAATACTTATCGATTTATCCCAGCGATTCCACCAGCTGAAGTTACTTCTCTGTCATGATGTAATTAACAATTGAATTTTGCAAAGGCAAGTCTGGAATATTGTTCTTATAGTGTCTCTAAGTACTGTTTTGACACAGTTCCCTTTCTCAAATATAAAGTGGCAGCTGTGTTACGCTCACTAAAACTGATTATACGGAGACTCACGGCGTAGGGTTGAAGTTGATTCGTTTTACAAGGCGCTGTTTGACATTTTGCTGTTTAAATAAGCCCTGATTTAAGGGAAAAGCAAATGTGTTTTGTATAGATGAGGATTCCTTCTGAGATTAGTTATATTGTATTTGGCCGGATTGTACTATTCTCACACTCTTGTAAACATTCTTTTGTAAGAAAAAACATGGGTTAGAGAGTCCCTATTAATATCTAGTAGTAATACTTCTTTGTAACCACGCTAAAATCATAATCAGATGTTATGAAATATTTAGAACCTACAATTTTATATCGAATTTATTATACAGCCATTTCTAATAGTATTCTGTAAAAGTATTAGTTTTATACTAATTGAACAAAATAAATTCTTAGAATGTTTAATATTCCTTATAAATAAAATCTCGTTAAAAAGGGCGTAAGGCATTTAATTAAAACACGATTACTCGACTCAATGTGACATCGGCAAAAATTTCGTTCAATTTATTCCAAAATGAAACGTATTTAAATGACAGACACGTCTCGTGGATAGATTGAAATCGGTGTGTGAACAAAATAATAAAGCTATTCCTTATAAAATTATCATCGAGTTTGTTGGCGCCTTTATACAGAAATTCACAAATAACAATAATTCCACTCGATACTAAAGCACTTTAGTCTGTGTCTAAAAGCTGTGAAGAACATTTGTTAATATTATTGCGCATTCTCTTATAAATAATATTACAATAAATTCATTTGATATAGAATATATCTACGCGTTCATATTGAAGTAACTTACATTATAACAGCGAAAAATCACAAAATGGTCATGAAGGGGAACACCTACATGGCATTTAAATAAAGTTAGCGAAGACGTGTGTACTGTACGAATAAAATCACTACTTATATCTGATTGGTTGGTACACGTCTTTGTTTCGTTACTCGTATTTATTATAGTGTAAAAACTAACTTATATTAGTGGTGATAACAATTCTCAGTATGACTCGTTGCATAGAAGGTCTAAGGATTTTAAAACTAGTGAGTATAAAATCAATCAATAAACAATTGCGTAAGCCTCTTATGATCAAAGCTATCCCTTTATGCTTTGTCTATGACGCTTCGCCGATGTGTCCACTTGTCTAGTGTGCAGATGCTTAAGATTGTCGTTAAATCGCCGTAGGTACTGTGATAAAATTTCATTCAAGAGCAGAATAATTATTCACCTGATTGCTTTATTCATTTACGGTTTCGTTAAAATGCTCCAATTATTCAACAATTGATTCAAAATCAAAGTGAAAATTAATCCATCATCGGTTAGTGGAATCGAATTATTCATTTCAAGTATAATGTATTTCACGAAAATACATCTAAATTTACCTTTTCTTTCAGTCATTACAGTATATGTGAAAGATTGACACAATAATATATTAAAAAAATATATAATAAATTGTTTTATTTACTTACAAATATATTATGTAAGTTTATTGGGTGTACTTATTATTGTTAACATTGTTGTCTGTCTTTTTATGGTAGTTATAGCGGGAACGAGTAAGCCAGGAAATTTGGTTTCAATCCGCGACGGAAATTAATAAAAAGATGACTGGCAAATTTTAATTGCAAAAATTGCAACCGGTTTTGATATATTTTTATATTAATATAGATAAGATTATTATATTAATAAAATATAGTATGCTTCTTAATGAATTCAGAGCCTTCCTCTTTAAGAACTTCGCTCATAAAGACTAGGAGATTAGCAATAGTAATATAGAAACCTAGTTGAAACATTTAAGTACCACGTTTCAAGTTTCTTAATTTTCCTTTCTCAATAAACGATGAGGTCAATCAGTTAATGCGTTTATAAAATTGATTCAGTTAGTAGCCAGAGCTGTAAAATTAACTATGACCTCATCAAATCGGAACCACATGTCCGATTATCTTCGGTTTGAGTGACCATAGACCGGCCGTTAAATGGAACGTAAATACTTAATATTACAAAGGCTCTTTGTGATGACTTATGTATATTAAAAATACATAAACTGTGAATATATATACAATAATTACGCATGCGTGAGTATCGTAGGGTCGCAAGTGAGTGAAATATTCCTCGAACTGTTTGATCCTCCTAATCGTAAGTAAGTACATGACGCGAATGATTTAAAAATAATTCATAAGACAAATTTCCGTTTTTATTAAAGACTTTACCAATGACATAGTTATCACAAAACCTGCTACATACTTTCGGTCGATCTCAATCATGAGTATTATAAGGAAATCAGTAATTTTTTTTTAACCGGTGTTAGGTATATAGGAACGATGAAACTACAAATTCTAAAAAAGTTATAATTTAGAGAAGATAAGAAACACGCTATTTTATAAACCACAATGTTAGCCACAGACGCGTATTTGCTAATTCCATATAATTGAAAATGATTGCGGAAATGCCATATTCATACGATCTTTACGAATAGCCAAGGAACAATATAATTTTCATATTAAATGTGTACCGCCTCCTAGATACAGTGGTGAACACGTGAGCTTAGAAGCGAGGGGTACTGGGTTCGATTCCCGGTAGCGACGCGCAAAATAAAATGTCTCGGTCTGGCAGGACACAGAAGGCTGATCGATCACTTACTTGTCCAAAAAGAAAATCGATCAGTGAAACAGATGTGTATCATCTGCCCCATACCCCACTAGGGGACGCGGGACTTCACATACATTAAATGTACGAATTGCACTTACTATTCGTAATATTCCAAGTCTATTACGCGACGTTCTCTAAATGCCTTTGTCTCAGTAACTGAATTATTTAGTGCAACAATTGCTTAACTACATTGCATTTAAAATACCCAGTCGCTGAGGATGTCTTTTTTTCGAATTGTCGAAATTGTTGTAGAATTGAATTTCTCGCTATTTGTTTGAAAGTTATGCAGATCTTTTGATGTCATAGTCGGGAGATGATAATGAGCCTCACCTTCGTCCATGCATATTTGCATAGGTATACAAGGTCAGTACCTACGACCATTTGCGGTGGCCTTATGCCTCTCCATTTGGATTGCTGTCTTTGAAACGTATGGGATAAGTAAAGGATATAAAGGGGAATTAAGGAGAAGACTGGAAAGAATAAGAATGTTTGAACTGAAACACAGGAGCAATCTCATGCTATTATTTTACGCTGATCTTCCGGGGTTAGAGTTCGAGAGAGTTCGATGGCTCGAGTTGGTTCAATTTGTACCCTAGTGTGCTCCTCTCACAACTAAAATAATTAGACTTTGAAATAAAATGCTATGACTACACTATTAATTTTTATATTATTTTCTGTGAATTGATCTAGTAGGGTTAACTTTTCTTTTATTTTACGTTTGCTACTTTCCATGAAGGTATAAAAAATATTCTCTTATATATTCACTTTTTCGTGATGTGGAATTTGAAAAAAACCCAAACCGTTTTCTAATAATATAAAAATTACCTACGGTCTCGGAGGGATACAAGATAAATTTAATTAAATTCAGCGTCCATCCCTCTTTTAAGTGTTGATAAAAATTTCCATAAAAAACGATCAATTTTGTACCCATAAGACATTGCATAAGACAGTGATCTAAATATTAAATTTAATAAGAAGGGGTAATGTTAAATTACGTACAAACCAGCCTGCTTGTTAATATATATATATATATATATATATATATATATATATATATATATATATATATATATATATATATATATATATATAGATAGATAAAATACTATCAAATATAGGTATTTTCGTTAGCTCATTTGTTAAATTTCAATATTTTGTTTCATAGTAACAGCTGTGTTTAAAATTCGCATTGATAAACCGCATAATTTATTGATAACTTGACACCCACCATTAAATTACCAGCGAATTAATGAAGTCATAACTGAATAGTCTAATTAAACACATTTATTATCTGTGACGTCATCCATCATCAGATTGCGGTGCGAACTCGACCCAATATTTGTTCAAATGATTATTTTTGATTAATGATTCAAGTCGGAAAATTGCTTTTTAGTTCCACGTTGAATTAACGAGGGCTCCGCAATTGTTTGTTTAAATTTACTTACTGAACAATGGGTACAAGCCTACTTATTTGGAAACGTTATTGTGATGGAAAATTATGGAGTCACGGTCGAAAATATGTACCTATTACTTGAGATATTGGAATTATAATTCATTGTAAGCCCAATTTTATTACAGGAAATATAAAGCTGAAATTACATTGCGTAGGTATATCCCTTAATGTTAATATTATTTACTGTGACATAAATACACGGTCAAATTTCAATATACCGATTTTTTTTTCTAGAATTATACGGACTTTTTCTTCATCGTCAAGTAGATTAAAATCCAAAGAAAAATGGTCTATTCGTATATTATATCAATACGTTAGAACAGCCAACGACATAATACACAAAAATTCCCTTTAAACCTCCTTTTTATTCACATTTTACAAATCATTTATGAACTGGCATAATGCCGTATAGCATGAAAAAAGAAAAACGTTCTCAATTCCAAATTCAAAATATCAAGAAAAGAATCACATAAGAGAAGCCAGCTCGATGTAATTTGAATCGATGTGTGTGATTAATTCGCGCAGTGAATGAGCGCTATACCGCGTGGGTTTCATTCAATATGCGGCGGAATGTTTTTAAATGTACGCTGTTTTCTCATGTTGTTTGTTGTGGCTTTATTAACTTTCAACGATCTTTTTGTGTAGGCGACGATTTTACTATTAAATTCTCTAATAAGGTTAAATGCAAATTAGGCTAGTTATTGGTTGATAAAATGAAGCTATATTATTCAGGCCTGAACTCCATCTGACCTTCATACATATTTGTGTCTCATGATATTAATATAACGTGTCTATAAATTTTATAATATGGTTTCTTTTAGAAAATTACTGTTCATAATATAGGTATTTGTTTAAACGTATTGAACATGTCCTATACAATGTCGCCGTAGTTTGTAAAAACCATGAGACATAACTCGCGAGATTGTAAACTGTCGAAAAATATATCCCTAATAGTAGGGGAGCCCAAGAGGGGATTTTGGGATTTACTCGAGCGCGTCAGATTATTATAAGGGAACGTACCTTACCTATTACTAAGTACCTCCAGAAAGTATGAGCAGTTAATACTGGTGGGTGCGCTCGCAGGAGCCGCAGGAAATTAAAAAATATCGATAATTTTTTAAGGTTACGCTCAAATTGTCAGATTAGCGAAATATGGATTTTTTATGTTGTAAATAACCCGTAATATCTTTATCTGACGCGCTTGAGTCATATATTTTTATATTTTACCTTTTATTTGTAGCCACGAAATTACCACATAAATCGTAAGAATAACTTATATTTTATTTCAGTGATATGCCAGAGTATTCAAAATATCAAAATCTAACGAGCTTGAGTATTTCCACAGCCTCATTTTTCTTTTACAATTAAAAAAAATGGCAAAAACCTTTTTCCACCGCTAAAATTTAAAACACTATAGGACTTTTTTTCTTGCTATCGTATAATCTGCGAATTCCAATAGGTTTCTGAAACGCTCTAGTAAATACACATTTAGCATCTCGGGCTCCCCTACTATAACATGTGTTTACTATTTAACGCATTATTATTAGTTCGATTGTAATGGGAATATATCGCAGCTATGTATTATGCCGAGAATTTAATTTACGTCCGTCAGGTACCTAAAATTTGCTAGTAGTCTGAGCCCCGTTTCGTAGGGTTTCTATTTCTGTGTAGTTTTTTTAATAAACCTAACCTAACTTTAATCATATAGAATGTCAATTTCACGATTATCGGTTTGGCATTGACAGTTTATGTTTTACTGAAAAATAATGCATTATAAGCAGTGTGTTACGGATCCAATTTGTTTGTAATCCGTCGAGATTAAGTGGCATACCTATATATAATAGCTATATGCGAAGGTGTACTATTTTAACCATTTACGCAATATTCATTTGATAATTAATAGATTCATTTATATATGTCACGGCAAGTACGAATAATACAGCATTAAATTTAAAGTTATATGGAAATCTATTATATCATAAATCACAATATAACGGTACAGTGAATTATTTGGAGACACAATATACGCGTGGACAGATATTAATTACAGACAATTAAGAGGCTTGCAGGTTTTTGTATCAAATAAATACTCGTTAAAGTGGGCGCGATATTAAGTTCACAGTATTAATGATTCATTGAGTTTCTGATTTCGAAATAATTATCCTACCATTCAATTTTAGTTTGTTTGATTTAATGTTTTAAATATTTATGACAGAATCGGTTACTTCAATGATTGAATTTCATTTCAGTCGAATATAACATTGCGTAGGTGCGCTTCAATCTTTGTCATTTATATTAAAACTAGCGGTCTGCACCGGCTTCGCCCGTGGTAATTAGTACATATAGCTTATGTAGTTACAATTTAGTAAACACTCAGGGGTCACGTACATATCCAATGGTAAAATAATTATTAAAATCGTCCTGTATTTCAGTTTAGTTAGTAGCCGATGGCCTTTACCTTTTCCTCACCCTCCCCTGTCCATTATTTCTTTCCATATTCCATTCCTATATCTCCTTTTTCCTTACTCCATATAAACGAGCAACACATAAGCAGAGGCAATTCTTTTATGTTCATGGGCGGTGGTGATTGCTTACTTTTAGGCTAGTCACCAGCTCAGTTGCCCCTCTTGGAGAAGGATATTGTTTACTTTTTGTCATGGTAACTAAACTGGAAGCGTGTGAAATGGGATATGGAAATTTGTATGAAGAAAACCGGTAAAATAATAAGGGCAAAATGTAGTACAAATTGTAGTATATAATAGTACAAATTTATTACAGCTTTGAAAACAAAATGTATATATCACACAGTAATAGCCACTGAGAAGTAGATAAGTGAGAAATCATTTAATAACGGTGAGCACAGGTTAAAAATAAGGCGCGAATTTATTATGACAGTTTATGGGTACATTAACTTCGTCATTTTTAATTTTGCATTTATCTATTGTTTTTTGTTCACTGCTGGGACACAGGCCTCCTATAAGGGTTCAGGCCATAATCCACCACACTGGCCAAGTGCGGGTTGTCACATGTCGTCAAACTTTTAATTGGACATGCCGGTTTCCTCACGATGTTCCTTCACCGTTCGAGCACTGGTGATGTAATCCAAATGCGCAAATATATTGAAAAATCAAATTATTTCCTGCACGCTCGCCTGGTCTCGATCCCCCGATCTATTGATATTAATTCCGAGATCCTCACCACTGAGCCAGCACTGCTTTTCAATGTGTTTTAACAATTTTGAACAAAGGTCTTCATACAAATCCCACGGTTTTTATTAGCTCGATAACGACCCCAATGTCATACGATATATGACAAGTTCAAGACGTTGTCGGGTTTCAAAGCCCGTGGTTTTTCAAGATTTCCAACTTATTTGGCTTCAGAGCACTTGATATCTTCACAAAGGCGAACACAATCTGTTACTTCTTATTGTAATAGTATGTATTACAGCTCGTTTTTGTAGTAATCTTTCAATATTATTAAATAAATAAATAAATAAATAAATAAATAAATAAATAAATATTTAAATGTTATATTGAAATATTCTATAATTTCTCTTCTCACATTATTAAATGTAATTCTATTTTTTTCTGTTTTATTTATCGGAATTTTGGCGATCACTATCATTATTTTGCTTCACGGATACTTTTAAAAAGTTTTCGTCCCAGTGAGAGGCGTTTCATTAATAACCTTCGCACGGGGGGATTACAGAAAGTGGCAATATTGGGGGGTAAAAAATAGCTGATTTCAGTGTTATGTATTTTATGAACGGCCCCTAATTTACACAAAAAAAATGTGTTTATAAAAAGGTAGTACAAATTATAAAACAACGTATAAAATAGTCTATTAATAAAAAGCTACTTTTGTCATCGGTAGGTACTCTTTTAAATATAAAAAGATCACTTCTATTTTCTATTTACAGCGCAATGTGTGAAATCTGTCGATTAAATCAACATCCTATTACATATAATAAGAATAAAACCGTCGTCACCAGAACTTATACACTCCAATCTGAAAACAACCCTGATAATAAACCGTAAAGGATCAAAATTGCAAAACAAGTGCGTTATCAGGGTCTTTATCCAGAACTCTCATCTTAAACGTTCGTCCCACGCATATCTACGAATATAAAAAACATATACGTGCTTTACGTTGTAGTTCTGTGTTATGATAAGTTAGTTATGAGGTCAAGGACATTGATGTTAGAGTGAGAGCGTAATAAAACAAGAAGAGCAATAATATCTAAATTGTAGGAAAGTCGAATAACCGTCGTGGGGGTCAAATAGAACTAATTTAAATAGGTGCATGTACAATTGTTACTCGGATATGTATTTGCTGTGATGTGAGTGAATGATGTATAATTATAGACTAGGATTTGGACTTTACATGCGTTGTGACATTTCGTACTCCGAGATAATGATATTTTTCATTGATACATATCAATTACACCAACCTTTGCACAGATAAAATTATTTAATGAAAATAATTTTCTCTGAATTCATAAAGTTCACGTAAGCGTAAAAACTATTAACTAAATTAAAACTTTCAGCGACACTAAAGTAATTTTCAGAATTTATCTTAGAAATTTATTTTATGACTATACTTCTAGTGAGTGTAGTATTTAAATACTAATTGATAATAAATTAAACGAATTAATTATTCTATGTCTATGTCTATGTTAGTGAAATATATCTAGGCATTTCGTATGATACAAAGCAATAATATAGAGAGCACATAAGTTCTTACATAATTATAATGTATGAATGTATTTACGATATTATAATAGTTAATTCCTATGTTTTAATATTGCCTAAAATCATGGCAAATTAATGGTTAATTCGTCCATGCCTTAAACATATTTTCACCATTTCTGTGAATCAGTTGCAACATCCACTCTCTTGAAATACATGAAATCTGACCAAAACGAAATATTTCTTGTTTACCTAACCTTCTTTTATGCCCGTAACTATGTTAACCGTTTGTTATTCCCTTTGATGGACAAGATCAATCAAAAATACACTTTATACTGTTAGACAAACAGTGCAATAAAGCTTGCCTGACCATAAAGCGATAGCTTCCTCAAAGATATTGACGTAAAATTTTATAGATAGTATTATAGCGACTATTGATTTCGCGGGGTCAATTTGGAATAGTAATGGATACTTTATAGTGTTATCTTATATTGTCGTGATAAAATGTACGTGAGGTAGAATAAATAGGAGAGATGTGATTGTGAATAGTTTTAATGCAAAATTTCTTCGCTGTAAAATCATCCCACAACAATACTGTGGTGTGAAGACTGGCAAAGAAAAAAATATGTTTAATACTACATACACAACGTATTTTGACGTTTTTTAGTAGAAAGAGTAATCACTCTTCAATCAAGATGAATTTTATTTGCATAATAAGATTAATTAAACTACTCCGAGTTTAACGCGTGCGATTCCACAAGCAAAAGCTAGTTATCTGAAATCTTAGTTTAAATTTATTAGTAGATATGTATGTAATTTGTGGTAGCATTGATATGGTCAGCTGATACGAATGTTGTGTAATAAATTTTGTTATGAATTTTAGAATTAAAATAAATTTCTAATTGGATAATTTCAAGTCAGAAAATTTGTATAATCTGACCTCCATTTTATATGGAAATAGGGCGGCCATAACAATAGAGTTCCCTTTAAGATGTCATAAAGTTATCAAATGACAAAACAGCCCAAATGCCACAGCGCCAGCCTTCTCCATTTTAATAGGCTAAATATTTTTCGGAAAACAGTCGTTAGGAGGCGCAAACAAAAGGGGAATATGTTGTAACTCTTCTTTACTGCCGAAGGAATTCTTTTTGTCGACTGCGTCAACTGTTTAAGGCCGTGACTAACAGACCACGATTTTACTATGACGCCGTGCTGTTAAATAGTACATTGCTCCATATATATGGTGCGGATGTTTTGCTCTTCCTATATGTGGGGTAGTGTAAAGTGTATGGTTTTGGGAACGCGACGTCGATTCGTGAGAGGCTTTACGTCGATTGGAGAGGTGCCAAGTGGTGAACTGGGCAAAAATAAGTCTGTCGCATGCGAAGATATGGTAGCAAAAGGTTAAGGAAGCGCCAGAGAAATATCTACTACCATCATTGCTGTCTACTTGAAGTCTATCTATTTTATTAAATATATTCTATATAATTGATATTCTCATGACTCCAAACTTATAAAACCTTTACCTACGTATTATAATTAATCTGCAATTGTCTATTAACTATTTAGGCTTGTTTCTTCCAATTTTTTTGACGCATCGACTGAATCGATTTACGCACAGAGATATATAGAAATTAGGATAAATACTTCTTTGTAACAAAACTGAAGTAAGTGAAGTCCCGTGTCCACTGGTGGGGTATGGGGCAGATGATATACATCTGTTTCACTGATCGATTTTCTTTATAGACAAGTACGTGATCAGCCTTCTGTGTCCTGCATGACCGTGATATTTTTTTTTGCGTCCCCACCGGGAATCGAACCCAGGACCCCTCGGTTCTAAGCTCACGCGTTAACCACTGTACCAAGGAGAAGAACTACAAGTAAAATGTTACTTAATTTGATAAAAAATATTCAAATACAAAATATTAGTATGTATAGATGGATTTTCGATTTAAATGATCATACCATAATGCTTACTTTTTATTGAAGATAAAATCAGTGGAACATCAAAATGTAACAATGTAATGGAAGTTTTTGTATTCACGATAGCATCCGCATTTGTTAACTGACAGTTTAACTCGGAAGTTTAATTTATTTATTGACTCACTAAATAGTAGATTTGAATTTGTCTGCCGTGTCTATAATAGTGAATTTATTTTAAATACGTTTCCCATAACAATCGAATGAAATGTTCAATATCTGATACGATTTATTCTATTTATATCTGCACTATAGTATGTTGAATCGTAGAAAGAAGAAAAGCTTAACTATTTTTTTAATTATTTCTCTTATTTTTCTGCCCTCAAGTGGTGTTGGTATAATGTCAGTGCCAGGGTCTCATTGACTCTGACATTCATGCTGGGCCAAGACCTGTTCTAAAACAATACACATTTGTTTCTCTTCTGTTTTTTTCCTCTGTGTGTTCCTTTGGCTTTATTTTGTATTTTCATTGTTTTGTTTTTTTGTACTAATAAACTGTTAATCTATATATCTATCTACTTATATACATGTTTTATGTATGATGTTGATGTTGTGGAATTAATCGACTATGTATTCTGCATAAATACGAATATTTTTATTTTATGTAATTTAATATACATTTATTCTTTTTAAACTTTGGTTCTCCAATTCATATTTAAAATACTGACAGAAATATTTGTGGAATTAGAAAAAAGTAAACGCTGTAAAGCATACAATATGGACATAGCCAAAATATTTTTCCACAATGGGACATTCAGTTTTATTCTCACGATATATTTCTGTTTCGTTGCGGACATTTTAAAATGGCAAATTTCCTATTTTTGTTTTGCATATAATTTTTTTGTTTTAGGGGCGTAATCTACTGAATACAAAATATGGATTGGTTTTTACAGTTTGTTTTCTAAATGCTTTTAAGTTTATTATTTAAATGCTATCAGTTAGGTAATGGTTTTCAATTGGCATAATATCATGATCCTTGTTTAGATTGAACTAGTTTGGTTATATCTTCTGCTTAGCTTAAGCTAGAACTTTAGAACAGCTTTTTTCTTCCATGTCAGGTAGTATAAATCTCGTGATAAGACTGCATTTAGCACCAGCTTAACTCTTATCTATTTTTTAGTTATCTGTACGTGATATATAAGCACGTGAATGCTGTTGTACGGTGAGTGGGTAAGCCGAAGACCCGTATCCTTTTCCTTACTATTCTTAGTCCATTCCTTAATCCCCGTCATACCATTTCAATCCGGGTACCGAATTTGCAGAAGCCTCACTCATGGGCGGTGGTAATCGCTTACCATCAGGCGACCCTTCATCTCGCTTGGAATAAAAAAAAAATACAACAGCACCAACACACAACACGTTTGTCCGACTTAGAATAAAGTTTTCGCTAAATTGATACGTTATTATTAAAAGGTATTCAAAACTAAACCTTATACTTAATTGTACTAACTAAGAGTAAGTACTTACTAAATTCGAAAACTTTCAAGACATTCAACACCTTGCTAACGACACC
>NC_052104.1:2666148-2673292 GCF_012273895.1 Zerene cesonia
GTTTTGCACAACCCAGGGGGCACGTGTAGGGAATCAAGTGTTAACACCTACGGACGCGAGCACAATCGCCCCCCAAAACCTCTCTACCTCTCTACGACATTAACTAAAACCGAAGTTTATAGAGATAGATTTCACTTCAATACAAAGTGTTTTACAAAATACCTCCACACCTGACTAGTTTCGAAGGAAGAATTCGACTCCACTTTTGCCGATGATATGTCGTAACATTTTAGTACCAAGTGGTCTATAGCCTCGATCTAGACTCAATTTCTCTTGATATCTTCATTCACTACTTATGCTAATAAAGTCGGGTTGGAATTAGCTTGTACTCGAATTTGTTGTTCTTTGTAGGTATACGAGTAATGTTTCGTTTGTGACGAATTGGGTTAAGTATTGGCAGTTTTAGTTGGCAGGATATATGCCAACAAATAATATACTATAGCGGTTATTAACTGCTATTAAAATGAGACAAATAATGATGGGACGTCATTTGTAATTCTCATTATGCTTGACCAAATTATTCATGTAATTTATGTAGGGTCTGAATAAACAAATATTGAAGTGATAACTTCTAATGCGACGGTAAATCGCGTTGTTACGTAACGCGTTACGGCCAGTTGGTCTTGGCTTGCTTTTTTTTCACAAAAGCATACGACTATAATTTAGTTCTGTCAGGCATCCCGAGACGCACACTTTTTTAACCGACTTCCAAAAACGAAAAGAAAAAGTTTCTATGTTCGTCCGTATGTATTTTTTAGCGTAGATATACAATTGATATTTTATAGAAGACAAATATATGGAGAATGATTTTAGTGGCGGTATGCTATACCAACTGTTAGTAATATACCTTTAGGGTAACTCGAAATACGATATAAGAATCCAAATAGTTTTTTGATACTTATATCGTATTTCATATATCATGAGAGTTTATAGAGGCCCATATCCTTTTCCTTACTCTTTCCTGTCCTTTCCTTTATTCCTCTCACCAATCCTTTCCTAATCCATTCCCAATTAAAGTCGGCAATCAATTTGTAGAGGCGAAAGGTCTGCAATAGACCTTACGCCTCTCCAAATGTTCATGGGCGGTGGTAGCGCTTACCATCAGGCGACCCACCAGATCCATTGCCGACTATGACATTAAAAAAAAAACGTTGTAGTGGATAAAATCAGTTACTTTTGTACCACGATTTGTTTCATTTGCAACCACATGTTTACTTTCGATCGATCACCGTATATCAAGTTACATATTATCTTATTTGCATTCCCATCATAAGGAAAATATAAATTACTGTCTTTAATAATAAAGTGTGTAAACAATAAGGATCCTCTTAAGATCAGCTCTCTCAAACAATATTTATTCACTTTTCAGTGAAATATTGTTTGTGTACATAATTTTAGTAAATGAACTAAAAGGAAATTTATGATATCTTCTGTGTATAATCACACTTCACTCGAGGACTTTGGTTTTGAATATTATTTATATTAACTGAACTATCCCTTGAGTGTTGCTGGGTTTATATTTAAAGGGATGAATAATTTGTTACTTTGGGATTTCGTATTTAGTACATTTACAGATTAATTTCTTATAATTTATATGGCATTTACATGAACGTATTTACGAATGAGGTAGAATAAAGAATAGAGGTAGATTAATCGAAAACTTGGAAACTGGGTGATCATTATAGGATATGGTAATACGTGAGTATTGATGTTTTTGTTAAATTAAATAAGCTTAAAGGTGAAATAGCAAATTTGATCGACTATCTGTTTTATATTTTACATATTTTTTATATAAAATATTTATAAAGTTCATCGAAAAATCATCAGTCAGTCGATAAATAAAAAATAAACGTACAAAAATAACAAATGTGATAAAATGTTTTAAAGCCTCACGGACTGAATCCAACGTTGTTGGCTGGTTTGCTGCAAAGCCTCTGCGTATTGTCGAAATGTTCTAAGTTTAGAAATATGAGATTCTACATGAGTGTTACGAATTACAACGCATGTATGTGTTCCTGTAACTATTGTACCTGTAATTTGAATAACGATTATAATCAAAGCATTAATATAGTTTAAATAAAAAACGTTTAAACTAGAAAATAAGTTATCCACAAAGGCAAATACCAGGAATAAAATTAAATCTCTGTAGACGTTTCTGAACATAATGTATTTAAAATATAAAAGTTATGTTTTACAGTATCAATATCTTGAGATATAAAAACATGGTTTGAAAGAATCTAAGAGGCTTTTATGTTCCATCAAATAAAAATTTATGTTTTGTTAAGTTTAATGTTTTATAATAAAACATTATTATTTCATGAGTACTCGTTTGGAATTACAGCTGATATATTACCGGATATTGTACTACAAAATTTATATGATATCTATTGATTTTGTATGTAGGTACTCGTGTACATACAAAAAACATACGTATATATAGATTAGCTTAATTGTAGAAATGACTCTTTAACCATTTGATGAAATGCTCTATAGTATTATTTCAATATTGCGTTTTGGAAGATAATATAGATATTCTGATTTTCCTTGAAACTATAATCTATGTAGTAATCTTGATTAATTTTATTTCTAGTATTTACTAACTTAATAAATTCAATCCATCGTATTAAATATTTTATTAGTGAAAGTTTTAAAATAGTTAAATCTTGTTAAATAGTTAATTGGCGAGTGAGTGTGTGAACTTATCTAGAGATATTATTCATTTCGATACTAATTAAAGTTTACCCTGTTAAAAGTAAACATTAAAACACCCGTACCATTTCATTAGTCGAATTCCATCAAACAGGTTATTTTTCCGAACCAATTCCATCCATTTACCTGCAACTGAATCTCGTTTCGTCCTCTAAATTAACGCGGTCCAAATAAACCGAACGTTTACCAAAAATACTCGGTCATTGATATGTAAAAACTGTTCAGATTTGACATTTATTTACATTGCCATTTGAAATATATTTGAATGCGGTTCCATATTTTATGCATTGGATTCTTTTTTAATTGGTTTTCAGATTAATTTGCAGTGGGCTGTTTTTGTGTATTGTTCCAAAATTGTATGTGTGTCAGGGATGAGGCCAATTAAGGAATATTAAGGGGATATTCATTTGATTTTTTGTGTTTTGATTGATTTGTGTTGTTCGGCGTTTCGACGCACATTAAGAGTTTATATTGATGTTTATCATTGATGATTTTTATTAGGGGTTGGGGGCCTTCGAAGTCGACTCGTTCATTTCGTAACGGACATTGGGGGGCGGGGCTTTAAGATTCTCATTTGTTCAAACGTATGTTAGTTTCACGTTCTATAAAAAACATTCAAGTGATTAATAATCCGCTTATTTCAATAATTGCTAAATTCCCATTAACGGGAATTTAAAAAATGACAAAATGACAATGAAGCACACTGATCATTTTAGTCACAACATGTAATCCAATTCACAGGAAAACATCTATTTATTCAAATTTAAGAAAATAAAGACATAATCCTACTGATCCTACTACTCCTACTAATATTATAAATGCGAATGTTTGTAACGATGTGTGTGTGTTTGTTGCTCTTTCACGCAAAAACTGCTGAACCAATTGCAATGAAATTTGGTACGTAGACAGCTAGACAACTGAAATAACATATAGGCAATTTTTTATCCCGATATTCTGGGATAAAAAGTTGCATACGGGATATAGACTTACGCGGGTGAAACCGCGGGGCGTAGCTAGAAGTTCAATATAGCTGTATCAACTCTGCTGTCAATAAATACTCTTCTATCAATAAATGTGTATTACAAATCATGAATCACATTAAATTTGATTGATGCTTCATTACGAAGTTCGTGGAAATCTAAAATTGTCAACGAATCAATGGACGCCTGTTTAATTAGTTATCTCGAACTCGCGTAACCTTGGGGTCAGGTTACGTAACTATTTGCGATTTTGTTACGTTAAATAATCTAATAGCGACTTGCTTTTTGCGATTGATATAATTAGATATTTAGAAAGACTTGATCGGAGTAAGTTTATAATTATGCGATTAAACAATACCTATTCTTTAATTGATATGATAAATGTCGTGCATATTGTTATAACACGTTCAAATTTGACTCCAATTATTTTTGCTCGTATTTGAATATCCTATATTTTTTTTGTCTTCGTCACTAATTTGGTTAGCGCATAATTTTTTTTAATATGGAACTCGGACACGGTCCAGCTCGCACCATGGAAGGTACCACACCTCCACAGAAGGTCTACGTGAAACAGTAGCATGAGAATGTTACTGTATTTCATACGATGACAGCTCGTTTGTTCTATCATATAAACTGGAAAAATGTATAAGTTGTATCTATCTGTGCACTCATAATTTTTTGTAAGACTCCAGAAAGTCCCTGAAAACCTGCACACAATTGCCAAGAACGTTTTCCTTAAGGTTCGCCACTTGATTGGCCGCGCGGTTAACAATACCAACCATTATTAGCATTCAAAGGTTTCATCAAGGTGATTGGGAGAATAAACGTTGCTGAAGATCCCTTCATTACCCGGCCCATTAAATCTGTTCTAATTGCTCATTTATTTCGACTGATGATTGACGAAACACCTTGTGTTGTGTTAATTGCGAATATAAATTCCGCTTTGTGTGAGCCAAGGGTACACGTGTACATTTGTATAGTGCTGGTCGATGATCTTTTTACAATCTACTTATCCTTTTTGAATTTAAGTAAATACTTTACTAAATATAAGTATATTTATTAATAGAAGAGCAGTCCTTGCATAAAATAATTTAGTAAATGAATGCAAAATGTTATAAACGGATGCTGACTAATTGAAACGTTAGAAAATCTAAAACTCTGTTCGTATTCGAGCATCAAATAAAAAGTTACAATAAACACGAACGAAATTACTCGATGTTTTAAGGAACTTAGAGTCGACAGCGTGTTTTGGTTTTCTTTTAACTTGAGAGAGCGTTTCGCTAAAAGCTTAACCAGCCTTATTTCGTAACAAAACCTGAGCGCAATCAAGAACTAAAAGAAATAACGTTAAAAACCCCACGTTCTGTAAACTTGGACAATTTAAAAGTGAATTCTACTAATTGCTCCGGCACAAATGATGCTAGCCGACTACGTACGTCATTTTTACGTCAGCGCTGCGGTGAAATTAAATTTTAACGGTTCAATTAAGTGGTTTAACGGTTTATTATTCGTTTAAAATAACACTGAAGCTGGGGAACCTTGCGAGAATACGGTTATGGTTATAGTTGCTTTTATTTAATTAGGTAAAATGTACTTTAGTTCGTTGTATTATAATTGAATGTTGCAAAGGCAGTCGAGTGATAAAGTTTGTAAAATCGTATATTTATAATGGATTATTTGTATAAATATACATACATAGCATGAATAGAATATTGTCAATAAGTTATAAAATCATGAATATAATAATATTCAATCACTGAAAATCGAATCTATAAGGATTCACCCGATGATGGGATCCGAATAAAATATAAAAGATAATCCGTAAATATGGAAACTCTTGTCACATTCCGAAGTGAGATTTACGGAACTAGTAAAGTATTCATGGCAGTTTCTAACACTTCTTACTTTCACATATCTTTTTATTGACATGCAAAGAAAGGTAAAGGTAAACTTATGTTGATATGGATGGTTCTGTCGGAATGTTGTAGTTTCTGTATTCTATATTATATTTATCAAAAAATATATTAATCTGAAATTTTATATGAAAGAGCTATCTAGCTATCTATCCTTAGATAGATCTTTAGCATCATTACATAATATGTCTTGACTCCATTTAAGTTCCTATATTCGTAAAATCTGACAGAGGGCATTCACAGCCAGCTGCTTCTGTAGTCTGTAGATTTTTTTTTTTTTTATGTCATAGTGGGCAGCTGAGCTGGTGGTTCGCTTGATGGTAAGCGATCACCACCGCCCATAAACATTCGCAAAGGTAGTACCTCTGTGAATGCGCTGCCCGCTTTTATGAGGTAAGGGAAAAGGAAAGGATTAACGACTGGAAAGAAGGAATGGACTAGGACGGGTGAGGAAAAGGAAACGGGCCTCCGGCTCCCCCACTCACCGTACGAAACACAGTGGCATGCCACTATTTCACGCCGGTTTTCTGTGGGGGTGTGGTACTTCCCCGGTGCGAGCTGGCCCAATTCGTGCCGAAGCGTGCTCGACTCCCACAATAAAAGATATGTGTTTAGTCAAATTTCGACGTGTGGTAAAAGAAGTATTGGAATCAAAATGGCTTTAAAGTAGAACATTATAGATTGTCGTACATCTCTGCTGAAAATGATATGTGCATATATGTATTCAATGCATTCCTAAGTTCTCGGGAGAATTTCAATGCGTTTAAGCAGTTTATATGTCGATTGAGAGATTGTTTTATTGGTAGAAATTGTTTTGCAATATCCGCGAATGCTGTATGGAACAGTTTTGAAAATAATCTCGTCTTCGTAAATTATTATTATTATTAATATATATAATAATTTATATAGTTTCATTTACTTTTTTACTTATAGCATCAATAAAAAATCTTCAAAATGAAAAAAATATTACTAAGCAAATTTTATTTAACACATTGAAAAACATGAGAGACTCGGTATTAGAAAGAGAAATTTTCAATTTTCAATGCTATAAAACTAAAAATTAAATAGACTCGGTATTAGTTTGTTTTTTTATAGTTTACTAAGTGTGCGATTTTTAATGTGTTATTTTATGCCTACGTTATTCCGTTATTCAGAAAATTTGCTGTCACATTGTAATCTTGGATTTATAAAGGGATTTTGCATAAGCTTACCGACCTTGACGCTTGCTGTTCTTGTGTTTAAATAATATGAGATTTTACATCTTCCTACTCATTCTTATGACCGGCTTTCCGCCCGTCGCTACACCCGTATAGTCAAAGGAAAGTCTTATGGGAATGAGCTATTGTACTATGATAAAAAATAGCCTATCTCACTAGCCACCTAACTATCCCCAGACATAATAATCGTACCAAAAAAAAGGATACGATAGATTACTTTTTACCGCATTGAAAACACGATGAAACGTCATCTACTTAGTCTGGCCATAAATACTGTTACACTTAATTATAAAAAAATATTACATTTGAATTTCGAATCTGTCAT
>NC_052104.1:2674292-2676672 GCF_012273895.1 Zerene cesonia
AGTAATAAATGTTATTTGCAGTTAACAATTTTCTTTTTTCTTTATTACAATATTTATGGCAAGACTAGGTATATTTAACCAGCTTAGAATATCCTCTAAACTCGTAAGGATTATCTGCAGTAGAAAAAAAAATAGGCCACGGATGACGACAAAGTTAAATAAGAAATAAATAATTTGAAACCTTTTCCAATATTGAAGACGACTTGTATAAGATTATGGAAAGAAATATGACCTAGATGGGCGGTAAGTTGGCGATTGTTAAAATAAATTGCGAGGAGACGTGCTCCCAGAGTTCCGACGGTAATCGCGTTAAGGTTACCAGTCGCTTACGATTTCCAGGACTCATTAATTTTGTGCCAAGTTCAAAGTGACTTATAAACTGTTCGTAGTGGCAATAAAATAATTATCCTCCGGCTCTCGCTCTATCCGTATCTTGTTAATGAGTCCAATAGGGAATATTTGAAGAAATTATATGATACCTATATAGGTTATAGATATAGGTTAAATGCTATTAATTAGCCAATTTTTATAGATCAATGGAAAAAATAAAAAAAACGGCAAATTGAGTGTAATTCATCTAATATCCTTAAACTGCCTATCGCGAGCTCTTCCGGATTGGTGATAGTTTTAAGAAAATTACAACTATTCATAAACACTTGTAAAAGGTTACATGATATTTTCTTGTGTTTGGTTTCACGCGAGTATTATACATTTAGAAATTAAAAACTTTTCAACGGATTTTAAACGCGATTTATTCATTATATTATTAACCCGACGTTTCGAACACTTTACAGCGAGCGTGGTCACGGGGAGACTCTCCCCGTGACCACGCTCGCTGTAAAGTTGCGTTTAAAATCCGTTGAAAAGTTTTTAATTTCTAAAGGTTACATGAATAAAAATTATTGAAGTTGAGTTTGAGTTCAGTAAATAGTTTTCCCCATGCCCCATGCCAATTAATTAGGCCCCGCGGGCCAAATTGTTTAAGTGCGTCATGTTATGTCATTTTCATATTTAGTTTTATAGAAAAAATGTATAATGGAATATAAAACATGCTCATTTTAGAAATTATTTGTTTTATTTTCTCTTGTCATTTTCACATCAGAAGCTCATTATCTTGCTATTTATTGTAAGTTATTATGTGGTTCTTTTTCATAATCATGTAGGTATTCATTTATCATAAGTATTATTTGTATCAATGCCTCTGGTATTCCTCGATTCACCTCAGACGGCTTAGTTGATCAAAGAAATTCAGTTTCATTGAAAATCTTTGTTTGCTATGATAAGGTTTGCGATCCTTTCATCAATTTATTAGAAATCAAATCATAGCAAATTATATTTAATATATTAAGCTATTGTATACCATAATCGATTAAATGTATGCTCTTGATATATATAACAAGATATAACAAGACAAGAAGTTTATGAAGTTGTCACAGAAAATTTCTTTTTTTTTTAAATAATAGGAGGGCGCTTACCCACGATCTCGCCTGATGCTCTGTAAGCTGAGATGTGGTCTGAGTTGGTAGGATCTCTAGAAGGTACCTATTAACTCTTGAAGACCTCCAGAGTGTACAACACACTCTCAGGAAGCATGTTCCAATCCCTTGCGGTTCGAATAAAGAATGTGGAATCGAACCGCTTAGTTCGGGTACATAAAACGTCCACCAAATAGCGTTGCCTAGAGTCTGTGCGCCTCAACGACCGATTGAAGAATGGGGATTGGGGAATTTTGTTTTTTTTTGTGCTGTATCTCGATGTCAGCCTGCAGGAATAACTACTACAACTTAGCACGGACACGTGGGTGAACTGAAGGTTCACTCTGGTAGCGACACGCTCAAGGGCGTCCCTCTTGATGGGGATCACGAAACACGGCTTGGGCTGTCGCATGAATGGAAGAGGCCGGAAGGGCTGTACTCGGTCGTGCACTGTTCGAATTTTAATGTAGGAACGATGCCTTTTGTACATTTTGATACTTCATAAAAAGATTTTTCTGATGTGTTTTAATAATGCTCTTTCATATACGTATATAAGTAATTATTTATAAATGCTGTAGGTTTGTATTAAACAATCATATTGGCATAAAAACCAGTTCTATATCAATGTGAATATATTAATAAAAGGAGCAAGAAAATTAGAGTATGTTATTATTATTATTTGATTAAACAGTAAGGTTGAAAACGCGTTTACATTTTGTTGTAAAGGTCAAAACGATGTTTAAATAGATAGGTAGACTTTATTTTAAAAGCAAACAATTATAATTAACAATTTAATGAAATTAATTCCCAAGACTATTTCGGGGCGAATTTAATAAGTTCTGAAATAGATAATGTAAGATTTGACCTTTTAAAGAAAAATATACACTGACTTTCTCGAAATACGT
>NC_052104.1:2677672-2679282 GCF_012273895.1 Zerene cesonia
GTAATAAATGTTATTTGCAGTTAACAATTTTCTTTTTTCTTTATTACAATATTTATGGCAAGACTAGGTATTTTAATGGAACATAACGTGAATTGCTGTATTACCTTTCGTAAGATAAAAAAGTATTTTCTTTTATCGAATATCAAATTAGTTATTTCATTGCAGTATTTTCAGATTGAACGATCTTAACCCAAATCAAAAGGTATGGATATAAAACATAAATATCAAATATAATATCTTTTGATATTGATGGATTACTATGTTTATTAATATTATAAATTTACATACACATAAAGGAACAATAAGGGACGTTTCAATATAGACTGCCCTTTTGATATTGCATCATGCACAAAAGCTTAGAAATTCATTATAATACTGTTTCCCAGAATCGTTTGTAATATTAGAGTAACCTGTAGTTTGGATTGTTACTACTGCGAAGTGGAAACTATTAAATTGCAATACGTATTTATGGGATTCTATACAAGCTTATCTTATATACAAAAATTGATGTTCGTTAGTCTCGCTAAAACGCGAGGGTGGCTTGGCCAGTTTAGATGATTCTGATTTTGGTTCATAACTAAGTAGTATAAAATGAAGTCGCTTTTTCTGTCCCTATGTCCCTATATATGCTTAAATCTTTAAAACTACGCAACGGATTTTGATGGAGTTATTTTTTAATAAGTACAATGATTCAAGAGGACGTTTTATATGTATAATATACATATTACTTTTAAAACTACTCCGAATTAACGCGTGCGAAGCCGTGGTCAAAAGTTAGTTCGTAATAGTCCAGGGAAGGTATAAAATGTTAGAAAAATATATCACCAAACATTGTATGACGTTGCAAAGTTCGGTGAGTCAGTTAGTTATTGATAAAATATAATTACCTACGCTTTTCTGTGGTTTCATGGTAAAGGAAAAACTAAATCCCCATGTATGTAGCACGTACGTGACAGGGATCAAGTTGTAACTTTAGATCTAATCCTATCTTTATGAAACTTTTAGGGTTTCATATAAATCGTCTGCATAGCACTAATATAAGTTTTGTTAGTAAAACAGTATGTACCAAACATGTAGTCTGATATTTTTTGTAAATTACGACTGGTCTAAGTATAGAATAAATACCCCTTTGTCTTTTATTTTGAATAAATTATGGTGTGATGATTAAACTTTTATATTAAAGAAACAAAAAATAAACATCTACTATCTTACACTTATTTTTAATTATTTGATAAGCGAATACTGAGTTGTATATGTATTTACTATAAATACATAAAAATGTTACGTGCAAACAGATAGAATTGGCATTTTATTAAAAGTGTTTCCTAGAAAGCACACACAAAACCAGTCGGAGCAAATCTGTATGTAAACCGAGCGTATAGCCTGTCTATTCCAATCGTAAGGGCAATTATTTTGTGCCGAGTCGTGGACACGTGTATATTCCGAATAAATATAAAAAAACCAGTTAGCAGACCATTTCTGTACACTCAATATTTCATCATAGCAATGATTAGTATGTTTTTATCTGAATGTATACCTAGTCTTGCCATAAATATTGTAATAAAGAAAAAAGAAAATTGTTAACTGCAATTAACATTTATTACTTTTAC
>NC_052104.1:2680282-2681293 GCF_012273895.1 Zerene cesonia
ATATACTAATCACGTTAAACAATCACATAATTTTGTATGGTGATAGACCAATATGTTTTCACTTGTAGGCTACATTTTCTGCGAAAATGAGCAGTTCTGTCCATTGATTTCACTAACATCACCTATCAAGCTCAGAACCGCGCCTCAAAACTAGAAAGCACTCAACTAGCAAATCACACTATCAGATAAAGCGTCACAAATCGAACGCAAACAGCGCCGTGTTTCGTACAGCGCAAATAGATCAAGCCAGCCCGCGGACGCCGCTTGAATATTCTACGCGAATTTACACACAGCATTTATACATCTGAAGGGGCTTTGTTAACTTAGTATGTAGCCTGATTTGTACTACATGCCAGCAATGCAATTTAGTTACTTCAAATTTCTTGAACTCACCCAGACCCACGCCATCTATTGTAATCATTAACAACCATCTCAACCCATATGAAACATTAATTCGATGATTACGATATAGTATAAATGAAACGCGGCCTTTATTAAATTTAGCTTGTATTTTGTAGCATTCAAATCCTACTAATATTATAAATGCGAAAGTTTGTAAGGATGTGTGTATGTTTGTTGCTCTTTCACGCAAAAACAACTTAACCGATTGTTATGAAATTTGGTACGTAGACAGCTGGAAAACTGGAATAACATATAGCAACTTTTTATCCCGATATTCCTACGGGATACGGACTTACGCGGGTGAAACCGCGGGGCGCAGCTAGTGCTTTATAAATGATATTTAATTTTTCGAAGAACAGATTGATCACAAGGCAGGATTTGAAACCGCGTCATTCACCGACATCCACAGACGAAAGACATTATCATTTGTAAAGCATTAGGACTATTAAGATAAATTCATAGTTCTAAGGTTCACGCGTAATATAGACATAAGATTGTTCTATAGTAACTAAATATTTTATTAATTAACTCTTGAATATATACTTAGTCTGGCCATAAATACTGTTACACTTAATTATAAAAAAATATTACATTTGAATTTCGAATCTG
>NC_052104.1:2682293-2725195 GCF_012273895.1 Zerene cesonia
TGACAGATTCGAAATTCAAATGTAATATTTTTTTATAATTAAGTGTAACAGTATTTATGGCCAGACTAAGTATACCACAAGTTGAAAAAATAATTTGTAAAAGTTCCCTATTTTCTTAAAAGTTCAATACGAGAAGTTCCAATCAAATTTAGTCTTTAACAAACTGTTATTAAGTACCACAATGCATTGACCACATTAGCAGTTATATGTTTTCGGCATCAATTAACCCGGATAAACAAACAATAAATCAGCCACATTTCCGTGGGTTCATTTCAGCGATCATAAAGATAACTTCCAAGGCTGTTTATCCTGAAAAATGTACGTGGAGCCGCATTATAAGGCCTGTATGTCGGTGGCCGGAGTTGGCAGTCAGCCAAAAGGGTACAGCTACCCTCATATTTAATGATACTTTCGCGATGACTTGTGCTGAATCGCAATGCTTGTATTTGTTTCTTGTATAATTAAATTTATATGACAGCAGAAGTGGGATGCGGAAGCTTTGATATAAGTCTATTGGGTATATGGATTCTTTTATTGGATATTGGATTGTGTTTGCTGTCATCTTTTTAAAATGATCTTTATATCTGTTTATTGATCAATAACTATAACCATTTGTGGCATATTTTCTACAATAAATGGTGTTAAAAAGAAATCACATTCACACAAATTATTATTATTCTTATAAATATTCAATTCTTTATTTAATTAATGGTAGGCTTTGCTTGAAAAGCTTTACAAAAGCTTTCTCCTTAACGTAAGCCGTGATATATATTATCAATTGAATATTCGTTAAAATAAATAAAGAAACCTCTCAAAATCTACACAACAAATTGACTCTATAATATGTTATGCAATAGTACCATGCGGATAACTATAAAGATTTGTTGTGATCTAATTCTTATTAATAATACCTGCAAAAGAACTAACATAGAAATTCAAATATAAATTGTCACTGTAAAACAACTCCAGAATACAGCTTACAATTAAATCCATTGTTAAGTTCTAATCTATGACATAATTACGCCGAGGTCAAAATAAACAGAGCTTCCATGAATATTTCAGAAGTGCTCGCATTTATGCAAATGTGTCTCGTTACAACTAGTCAAAATTGTATTCGGGACTTTCTGCGCTTGATGATGGAAGGTCGACGTTGCGGAGTTGTTTTTATAATTTTTCTGTTTTAAGGAGAGTTGAGTTTAGGCAGGAGCAGATTATGAGTGTAACTAATAGGATTTTTTAGGTCCTGGTTTGGTGTCTCGAAGAGAGACAACAGAGAAATGAATCTGTCATAGTAACTGGTATCATTCCGGCTAAGAGACCAGGTCTGTCAACCTGGTAGTGCATTGATGTTTTTTTTTGTGTTAATATATATAATGTTTCTGTAACTCTTTTTAGATAAAAAGATTTTAGGGCGGCATGTGTATTAATTCTACCTTCAAACATTGTGGTTGCTTATAAGATTATTATATGACTGATATATTATTGCTAAGAAAAATTTGATACAAGTATTCTATATTTGTAAAAGAATTGCATCGGATAACAAAATTGTTTTACAAATGCATTTTCGAAGAATTGAAAATGTTTTCAGGCGCCTATTTATTCAAGGACACAAACATCTAGATTAGATTATGTTGCTTTATTACAATATGACGATCCTAAATGTAGCATATAAAATGCAATACAGTTTATATATCTTGTATAACTTTTACAGAATATAAACATTAATAACAGCCTATCCGCTTACGCAAGTCTTGTTACAACTCTGAGCTTCTATTTACTACAGCCAACTCGTAACCCGTAATGGGTTTAAATGATTAAACCTTTTTCCAACTCTGTGACTAACTTTTCTTCCTACGAGCCTCGTGGATCGTATGCATCCTGAGTCTTATTAAAGTTTCTTTATGGCTGACGGTTTACACCTACGTGCTCACAATATTGGATTAGGATCTCGTTTTCTGTGCATTTAGGTCGCTTCGAGGATTAGCAGTAAACAACGGATGTTTATTAGAAGGTGTAGTAATTAACTAGAAATATTAAATTCCCGGACTAGAACTTAAGTGAGCTTGGAAATTTATCTAACGAGTGATTTTAACCAAAGTTTTTAAATCGGAAAAATCAAAAATGCCTTCCCATTTACGAAAATGTTCAAATCATAATTAAAACTGAAGTGTCAAAATTTCTTAAATAGTCGTATAGAAAATGAATTAATGACAAGTGTTCAGCCATTTATCTAGATCCTATGAAACATACCCATTAAAAATAATTCGTTAATTCAAATGGATGCTTAATTCAAATAATTCTTTAAAATTTACAAATGTTTGTATGTATGTATGTTTTTATGTCATAGCGGGCAGCTGAGCTGGTGGTTCGCCTGATGTAAAGCGATCACCACCGCCTATAAACATTCGCAAAGGTGTAAGTACCTCTGTGAATGCGCTGCCTGCTTTTATGGGGTAAGGGAAAAGGAAAGGATTAACGACTGGAAAGAAGGAATAGACTAGGACGGGTGAGGAAAAGGAAACGGGCCTCCGGCTCCCCCACTCACCGTTCGAAACACAGTGGCATGCCACTATTTCACGCCGGTTTTCTGTGGGGGTGTGGTACTTAATTCGTGCCGAAGCGTGCTCGACTCCCACAATAACAATGTAGTTTGCGATGACGTAAACAAACCTAGCAAATTGGTTTTGATACCTAGAATTGCATGTATCCACTTTGTATCAAAGGGTCTTAATTGAAGCAGCACCTTGACTCTATTTTCTAAGATATTAAATAATTAAATATAAACTAATTGTAAATAAGATTGATAATCAAGCGGGATCGTCTTTTGAGTTACTTACGTCAAGCTTTTTTTGACGGCAAAAGTTAATACAATCTTTTTGAAGACATGTTTCAACAAAATTATAAATTCATTACATCAAAGAAGCTAAAAATTTTACTATGTATTAGCAAGGAAATGCAAACAAGAAACGGCAAATAGTAGTCCATTGACGTAACTTCATAGATTGAAAATCTCATTCTCAAACATTTTGTATTGAATATCTAGAGAGGAAATATGAAAGCGGAATTCTCAGAATAATGTATGTATTTCTTTGGGTGAAGCTGTGAATAAGGGATGAGGGGTGACAAGTGTTCGAGTGTTGTCAACTCGCGTTCGTGTTTTATCAATACAGATTTTATGACAGGTGGAAGATTTAACAGATAAGAGATGGCTCCTAGCGCGTGACGTTTGATTGAGAATAGGATTGAGCTTTGAATTGAAAGTAATGTTGTTTCATTAATTCTTTCTGTGTTCACATAATGTTTCACTGTGCGGGAACCAAATTAAAAGTCAAGCTGTTTATGATCCGACTACATACTTATATAAGTGACTGACTGATTTCTCAACGTACAGTCCAAACTGCTCAACTAATCTGGTTCAAATTTGGCATGCAGATAGCCCCTATAATGTAGGCATCCGCTAAGAGAGTATTTTGATAAAATTTACCTCCAAGGGGATTAAAGAGGGTAGAAAAGATTATAGCATGAAAATGTATATTGATCACGAGAGCGAAGCTGTTATTTGAATATGATTGTAAATATCATTGACATTTTAGTTATAATAATTCCAGAAGATGTCTATGATAAAATTACTTTATAATCCCACAATTTGTTGGATAGAAATTATCTTATCGTTTCAATTATAATTTCAAACTTAATCTGACCCAAGCCGACAGTCCCAAAATCATTAGCAGATTAGTAACACAAACTCTTGTTTGCTCCGAATAACTCACGGATAATTAAATTAAATGATAAAATATCATTTCTTTTTCAGGTCCTTTCACAGAGGCAATCAGGTGAGCTTGGAGAACACCTCCAGTGTCATTACGTTGATTAAGCGAGACCCAAAGTTTGTAAGTCTTAATAAATCAAAGTCCTGCAAATGAAGTTATGGATTTTTCTTGTATTCCCAAAACTGACTGCCTTAGAGGGCACTGAGGCGAATCGCCAAAGTAATTTAGTTTAATTTTAAATTGGCTTCAGCTGATATTGTGTTATTAAAATTTATAGGTGCCTACTCGTATAACATCTTCCCAATTTCGAGCATTTTTCTCGTATTATAATTTTATGTTTTTACGTAAGTCTTTGAGTAAAATTTTGCATTTGTTAGAATTTAATAAAATTTATTTTATAAACTGTAATACTATGCAGTCTGTTGAGCGGTACGTGTGTAACTATTTAATTTCATCCGTATACGAACTAAGAATATGTTATTATTAGGTGAGAAAAATCCTTTTATTATATTTTTAATCTAGTTTGTAGCTAGTACACATTATTCTTTCGCAGAATGTCAATAACGATTTTAAATAATTTTTTAAGCTTTTATTTGTAATATCAAAGAGTTATATGCACGAATTTCATCTATAAATTAGGAAAATGTCTAATTATAGGTATTCTTCATCATATAATTTAAAATTTGTTATCGTTTTAAAAATCTACAATTTAAAAATAATGTTTAACATTTCCAATATTTTACATTGTGTGTGATCCCATGTTAAATGAAAATAAATATGTTATATGATTGATTGGTAAACATACTCCTGATTGTGTGTACGATGAATTGTAATGTTTTCTTTTAAAATATTTTTATTAAATGCCGTTTTTGGGCTTATGTTATTGAGTACTAGTTGGACTGGAAAACGTTGATCTTATTCGACGAAACACTTAGGAACAAAGCTCTGTGCTTCTATCTTAAAACATCTATAAATACTTTTACGCAATATGTTGTGTAAATAACCATTTGTGATTAGAAAAAAATAAATAAAGAATTATTGTTATTATTTATCGCAAGCAGGTATTTATATTAATTTATTTTATAAGTTGTTTATTTTACTTCACTGGATTTAAGCCATGTGAACATGGATTTTACCCATTTTGTAATAATATTAATATAAAATAGAAAACAATTTCCCGCTATTTCTACGCAAAGGGAATGACGTCATCGAATTTTCAATATGGCGCTGGATGCGTGATATGAATAATATTTTTTATGTAAATAATAAAATTATTCATGACATAGTCAAATACATATAATGAATAACGTAATAAAAATCTTATTTGTTTACTAAAGTACTTAAGGTATAAATGCGACATTTAATAATTTTAATATGATGTCTAAACTTAGTCTTAAATAAAAAAGTGCTTCCTATTTTTTTTATATTTCATAAGGTAAATTTGACTATAACGAAATAGTTTACTTAATTTGAAATGGAATGAGTAATGTTACGATAAAGCAGAGAATGCGGACAATAAAGCATTAATCACGCAAAAACGGTTATACATATGAGCATGAAACTTTAACCATCTGAAAGACAATTTAAAGGCCTTTATTCTAGTATAAGACTTTTATTTGTATTGTGTTTATAAATCAAGGTTGGATGATCCTTCGAATAATCTTACTCGCGGGTGACGAGCAGTTCATCGCTGACCATTGTCATTTGAAGCTAACGCTCGTCTGTTATTGTCACATAAATACCTAATTCTAATCTTACATTTTCCAATAAACTCATAATCGATGAATCATGTCGATTTTGAAATATTGTTAATTATTGTGTAAAAAATTTTAATTATTCACGAAATACTAAATTATCGTACGTAAGCATAGTTTGATTAAGGCTTAATGTTTCAATATTGAAATAAACATTCTTTATGACGACCGATGAAGGTTCGATGTTTAAATTCACTCCCAAAATGCCCTTGAGAACTACACATTTTATAACAACTAGCCAGAGTATATGATAAATTATTTAACATAAATTCAAATACATAATTGGACATATTACTCCTGAGGTCTTGGGGCTAGAGTAGCTTTTAACTGCGACATTTGACACGCTCACATCTTACATTGGGTCTATTTAGTTACTTAGTTACCTAGGAGAAATTAGATTAAATAACATTTGGGGATATTGAGCGGTAAAACGATGTTAAATAATGAAATAATTACCTTGGTATATATTATCTATGTCTTTAATTTATTTACCACATTCCCAATGCTTTTAATATATATTCTAATACTGTACAGACATATTGTACAATTTTAGAATATAATATATCGGCTCGCGACGAATATCTGTTTTCGTGAAAAAACGCGGGAAAATTTTTTTTTTTTTTTTTGGTTGAACAATCCACACTACATTCATACAGGAGAAAATGTTTTTCATTTTTTTTAATCAACCAATGCGGTGCCTTTTGTACCGACCAGTAACTTTTTAAAACAATTTTTTTCGAACTTTTTGCTCACAGAACTTCATACAATATATTTCACTCATGTATTGTTGCAATGTATATTTATAAAGAGAAATGACACAATATTATTATGATATAAGTTTTTATATAGCATAAAGAGCTTAATAAATTAAAAATTGGGCCTTTAAACCCACAACAAGTCTTTTTTTTTCTAAACAAAAATACTTCAAACATTACCATTTGAAAACACTTCATAAACCGAATGGGTTTCCTGTTGACCACACCTGTAAAAATGTAAATACAATGGACTATGTGGCTTAGCTCAGTTAGGCGGATAACGATAAAATATATCCTAAGCTTATACGAAGCGTTAAATTTGAATAAAAATTGTTATTCACTAGTTGAAAGGGGATTTTGTTTATTAAATTTTTTCTTTGTCACTTTTCGGTTCAACGGATCTGACTGACAGTAGCTGCGTATTGCGGATGTTGTATTGTAACTTTATTCGCTTTAACATATGTATACTTTAAAAAATTCGCGAACAGCGTTTTCAGATTATATAATAGTTTGAATATTTATTCAGCATAATAGAATACTTGCTCTATACACATATATAATAAAAAAAATCTTATTACTGGTGTAAAATAATAGTAGAAATATTTTAAATCTTTTATTACTATCTAATGTCTTATACTACCTATACCTGTACCTGAAACCATGTTCAGAAATAGCAAGTACTATTTTAATTCAATAAATTGAGTTTATTAATTACTAATTAACCATTTTTAAATTCATTTTATTTTTAGATAAAGTATTTATTCAAGAAATTATTTTAATTTGTACAAAGCAAAGCCAGCAATCATCTAATATTATATGTACAAGTCATTGTTTGTAAGACAATTTTTCTCAATGGCTATAGTAAAAACTCTTATAATCGAATTTGTAAACACTGAAGGGTAGATTTAATCAAGACAGCCAAATCCCTTCAAGAGGTAATATTAATTCAAACAATCATTGATTACCATTATCAATTGATAGTGGAAGAGTTCGGAAACAATGCTCAATATGTATTTGATAATTTTGCAGTGTATATAGAATTTATATAGCCTTCGGACATCTTAATGTTATATATTAAAATATCAAAATTAAAAAATAGCTCAAGAAGTTTATATCTGTAAAAACAAATCACCTAAAAGAGGCTCAGTTTCATCGGAACCCTGGCAAATGTCAGATGTATCCAATACCCATTCAAAATTGCTTATAAGCTCTCCTTCTATTCGATACGTGAGTCATATTTTTAACCTAATTCCGAATCCATTAGACATATGTAACTGAAGGCCGGTTGAGTGTCGGCGGTCTTATTAACGAATACTTGAGAGTAGACCTTGAAGGTATTAATTACCATTACGCTATCGATTCAATTAGACCTTACGAGAGATCTTTGTTGACCTATTTGTAGCGAAACAGAGGGAATAAGTATTTTTATTGTACTAGCTATATATGTTATAGCATAGCAAACATATCAGCAAATATAAAAAAGTTTCTATCTTAGATAGTAAGAAATGAAAATAATAAAATAGAACTATCTGTGTCGGATATCATTCGTCAATCCCAAGAAGTTAGAAAGTTTGCGATAACAATAGATAATGATTCAGGATAAAAACGATGAAGGGAGAAAGAATAATATTAAAAGAATAGTATTTACCTATCTCTAGAGGGATTACAATAAACAAATTAGATTTACTTTATCTTGTTCATAAATAAATACACAACAGAACACCTCCCCTAAATAATTAGAACGAACATCGTATAAAGGAAATTAAACGTGTAAAAGTTGCGCTAATACGAGTATCCCGGGAATTATAAGAAACCCTATAAGGGTTAATGCAAGGAACTTTCAAGACCCATATAAATCGTGCCCCTACGTCCTTCCGGTGTGGCGTGTTTATCTTAAAGATAATCTGCTCAACACCTCCTTGGTTTAGTTTTTTTATATCAAACCGACATTGTTACCTTATATTGATGTTAAATTTTGATTGAAACTGAAGTAAAATAAATAATAAAATATAATAGTTTAAAAAAAACTATAAAACACGCTTTAACAAAAATCATATTTTGCAAATTGAAAACTGGAATAATTTTATCAAATTAGTGTATTGTCATCGGTCCTCAATAAATCTACAAAGTTTGAACGAAATCTGGCCGTTTAAAGTGGGTCAAAATCGCGCCCAAAGAAGTCAGTTACAAACAAACAAACATACAAACAAACAAACATACAAACAAACAAACATACAGGTGAAGCTAATAAAAAGCGTGTAAAAATAAACATTTGTGAGAGACTGGTGCCCGAGATATGTATAGAATACTTGTAATACGGTAACTTACAAGATAAACAACATTATGGACAATAAAATTGTGAGAATTAATTGTAAAATGTAATATATATATAGTACTTATTCTACTAATGGGTATATTGTAGCTGCAGTGAATGGTATATGAGTAATTGAATGTGTTTTAATCTGCTTGAATGCAGTTGTAGAGATAATTTAATTATACAAAATATTGGATATTGGCAATATTTTCAATAAAACTCGTGGATTTCTTGATAGAACCAATATTTTATTTAATTAACGTTCCATTACGCAGTTTCACGTACTGAGCAAAAAAAAAAAAACAAAAAGAAAAACGCACCTAGTGACGAAAACGGGAAACTCGTTTTGTACATTTACATTGACAGTTTGTAATATAGCTTTTACAGACACCTATGAACTACTATAACTACATTATAAATTTATAATCAATACAGTTTATAAAATTTATGTAACTGCTAGAATTTAACACGATAACCTTCTATACTCAATATTATAACAAATAAATTCAAAATATCGCAATTTATTCAAAACGTAGGTACAGTTACAAAAATAACTCCTGTAGATAAACTAAGGGATAAACAACACACGTCACATACGAAATGAAATCCGCTAGCAATAACTCCGTGATGCTAACTCTAATTACAACTAAAACAGCTCCCGAGTTACTTCGAAATGTAATTAACTCAATGTTAACTTCCGTAAGCCGAAATATAAGCTTGTGAATTACCTGCAAACGGTTTGCACTAATTCAGAAGGTACGCCGACGGCCTTTGAAATTCCTTTGTCCTGCATTTGTCATAATGTAGGTACCCTATATAATATTGAAGGCTTGAATTATGAGAAGTCCCTTATTGAAGGGTTAACTTATTGCCGAGTTATAATGGACTCAGGTTAATTAGTACGCTGAAATATAGAAGTAAATAATAAGTTTAAGTTTAGAAATCGAATTATAAAATAAAATTTACAAGCTGTATTACGTTTTTTGTATTACAACTTATTCCTTTTAATCGAAAGCCATATTTATTGCAGTAATGATATCCAAACAAATACATATTTACCTGAATTAAAATTAGTACGGGCATAACGTAATGAACTAGGTAGTTAAGTCACATATTCAACCGCAATGATACACACTGTTCAATTACAATTATTACAATCGAAATATGCGTATCTGTTTTAAAGTAAATGTTTGAAAATTAAATTGATTTGCGGTTTATTGTTGAAACATTTTCATTTATTATTATTGACACTGAATTATCCAGATTCCTAACTGTACTATTAAAATGACCAAATAGGTATACAAAAACATTATTGAGAGGCATCAAATATTCAAGATACACATTAATACTAAACTTTATCCTGTAGTTTACGTTGCCTGCAATTATTAGTTCCTTACTAGAAATTATTGAGTTACTTTAGAGATCGTAAAATCGACATAAAGTTCCATGAATATGGCTGGTTTCGTGTATCGCTTATGATAATTTATTAGAAAGTTCCTGTGTTATTTTCTTGCAATATAATAAACTAATTATTATTTCCTTCTCCTAGCCCTTCCCAGTCCAGTCATCAATCTTTCCAGTCATCAATCCTTTCCTTATCCCTTATCCGTTAAAAGCGGGCAGCGCATTCTCAGAGGTCTGAGCCTCTGCGAATGTTCATGGGCGGTGGTGATCGCTTACCATAAGGCGAACCACCAGCTCAGTTGCCCGCTATGACATAAAAAAAAAATTATTGAATGCATAGGTGGGTATTTGAATAATCGTTATATTCTGAAAGTATATCATCATAAGTGTAACTTTCATGTACTATTTGTGATGGAGAATTACTGCTCATCACTTGGTTGAAAACATTCGTACAATATACGCATATATGCAATTTACACTTGCAAATACCGGTCTGCTGGTCATTCAGTAATTGTCTTTTTAGGTAAAGACAACTTCTTTCAGAACAGACAGGTGACTATGGAAAGAAAACAGATAGAAAATAACCTATGGTATTCAATTTGTTAATGGATTAGGAACTTTCTTCATAAACTTTAATGACTTTCTATCTGAACAACTAAAATACCGATGCGACTTTCAATGTTGTGTCTTAAAATTTAAAGGTATTTTAAACCTTTGTAAGTTAATTAGGTACTAGTCGTCCGCCCTGGCTTTGCTCGTGTTACAGAATATATAGCCTATATCACTAAGGGATCACAAGTATATGTTCAGCAGTGAAAGAATTTTTTAAATCGGCCCAGTAGTTCCGGAGATTAGCGCGTTAAAAAAAAAAGGAAAAAATTCTTCAACTTTTTATAATTAGTACAAATGTCTAAAAATAACCATAATTCGAGAAATTAACATCAATTGCAGGTACTATTTTTAATAGAAATTATCTTAAAAAAGTTCACCGACATTATTTTAGATTAAAAAAACTTAGAACATTGGAGCCCATACAAAAGGTATTCAGGATTCAATTTCCATAAAGAACAATACATTTAGAGCCTTACTCGATGTAAGCAAGGGACAAAGTATCGGTCGTTACTATTATTTGTTTCTGAATTATGTAAAACCCACTCCAGACCTTTCTGGAAGGAAAAATACAGATGCAGATGATATTTTATGTCTTTATATTTTAGTGTATGTATGTGTATGTACTTTTGTATGGGGCACCCTCGTGATTTATGTATGAAGTACACCGAATTAATCTTCCGAGAGGAAAAAATGTTACTGTTATGCTTGCACGCATCTTAATATGAAGAGCATTTGATAAATGATAGATTATTTAAAGGAATGCGTTGTTTTGACAGTCAAGGATGTTTGATGGTGGGACGAATGTGATGTTTGGATAAAATATTGTCTACAATATAAAATGAGAATGAGAAATTCAATCTCTCTCAATAAAAAGTTTCTATAAGACATTGCTCTTATAATTGCTTGAAAATTCATTGAAATATTACTTCATTGAAAAAAACTTCACAGGTGTTTAATAGGTATCAGTATGATAATAAGGTTATATGGAATAGCATCACTGATTAGGATAGCAAGTACCTATATACGTATAAACGTTTCTTTTATTTCTGTGTTAGACTTTAATTAAAGGTGTTTTTTTTACGTGGAAGTTAGTGTCGTACACGATAATTATTTCACAGAAAACCGCTTACTGCATCTTAAAAAACGACGGTATCCAGTGAATTTTGCATATTCTTTTACTTGATCTCTTTGATCTAATACATTTTTATTAAAGCGTAGCTTTTGGCCTTGGGAACTGTTTATAGAAAGTACGTATGATTTATTAGATTGAATTATAAATTTAATTCAATTGTCTTATATTCTTCAAGAAACAAATAATAAAACTTTTAATTATCAATGTTTTGGAATAAAGGCTGACATAATTATGGTATACATATACCTATATATTTTATATGTACTCGTATATATATTAATATATATCAACATGATACACATACATCTTGATAAAAAATACTTCCACATGCATTATAGATAAAAGGAATTTCTGAAGATGGAAGTGTAATTGGAACCCCGTCACCCTTGTTCCCAAGTGGGCCATGGGTCAATCGACATTTCTGTTTCACTGATCGATGTCTCCTTATAAAATGGGGAAAGAGGCTTTTGACCTCGATTTGATGTTACTATTCGTACTGGTGCGATACAATGCAAAAATGTGGTTCAAAGATAACTATAATCCTATCCTACTTCCTACTAATATTATAAATGCGAAAGGATGTGTGTGTTTGTTGCTCTTTCACGCAAAAACTACTGAACCGATTGCAATGAAATTTGGTACGTAGACAGATGGACAACGTGAATAACATACAAGCAACTTTTTATCCCGTTATTCCCACAGGATACGGACTTACGCGGGTAAAATCGCGGGGCGCGGCTAATACTAATATATGTTAAAGTTAAAAATGGCGTTTTTATTCAGCTACAAGCTGTTCGCCCCGGTCACGCCCGTGGTACATATATAGCCTATGTCACTCAGTGAAGTTGCAGCTTTCTACTGGTGAAAGAATTTTTGGAATCGTTCCAGTAGTTTTGAGTTTATCTATTACCTACAAACATACCAACAAACAAGAAAAGAAAAATACAATTTCTTCCTCTTTATAATATTAATGTAGACAAAGAAAATGTTGAAGTACAATTTCAACATTTTTTCATGTAAAACTAGCATTCCAGCCAGCAGCTTCACCCACGTGATCTTAGTAAGAGATATACAGACCTGGAGTATTCCCGTTACTGGTTCCGTTCGATTTTCGGGATAAAATTATCCTATGTCCTTTCTCGGGTATCAAACCATATCTGTACCATTTCACTAAAATCAGTTCAGAAGTCCTTGAGTTATAAATATAACTAACACGATATATATGTAGATTTATATAGTTTCGACGTACGAGCGCCGCGAAGTGTTGCCTATAAAGCGTTTTGGCGAGACAGCCCTTTTCCACACCACCTTAAGATATAGTGAGTGAGTTTTTTGATACTATGCGAGATATTATGCGAGTGGATCTTAATCATTTAGATATCGTCAAAGAACTGATTTTTTCCACTAAGGCGACATTGTGACATTTGTTTAAACATAATACACATGCATTAATTTTTAATTTCTTAATAGGCTTTAATGTCTTAGTAGGCTTCCTAAATATAATTATATATACATTCGTAAAAATTTAAATGAATTTAAACAACAGAGCGATGTTCATAATTTTAATACGAGAAATAAGTATGAACTAATAAACTGTTCCTTCAGACTGTCGAAAACTAACAAATCTTTCCTCAGTAACTCAGTTCGATTTTATAACAAACTACCTAAAGATATAATAAATTTACCAGAACACAAATTTAGAAAACATATAAAGTGTACTCTCATTTCTAAAGCCTACTATAAAATTGACGAATTTGTTAATGATATGAATATTGACTGGAAATTTTAATAATTAATTGTGAATTGTATTTTATTTATTTTTAAGGTTATTATTATATTTTTAAGTAATGTTTTTGAAATATTGTTGTATTGACGTTCGTAAGTGCCCCTTGGGGGTTTAAATCGAAATAAATAATTTTGACTTTGACTTTGACTTTGATAAATGGAAGGATTCCATAGGTGTACTAATTTATGTTTCGCATCTTATGGCTGGCGGTAAAAAACAAAGGATGGATGCGTAAAGTGGAATAATAATGATAACAATAAATAAAAAGATCATTAAAAAAGCTTCCATATTTATGGGAACCCATTAAAATTGTCGTGCGCAGCCATAGAAAAGTTTGCCCATTATTTGCGAATACGCAATAACAATATATAAAATAATTACATTTCGCGTTTACCTTGTAAAAAACCACAACAATTTCCTCTGTTAAATTACACTGGTCGGGCTTTGCGTTTGCGTTGTTGATTGTGATTTTTTCGGATTCCTATCTAGCCTATCCATCAATCTGCTTTCAAAACTAATTTTCGCGTGAAATAAAATTCGTGTTTTTTTAACTTATAAATTTTTTATTCACTTATAAATGTTATATTGATTGTATTTTAAAAGAGCACCTACATAGTTTCTCGTCGGCTCTTCCCTGTAGAAACTGGTTTAGTTTGTTATTAAATGTTAAAACTGTGTTATGACGATTCAAAAGTTCATCTATAGAAAGTCTTATTGAATAGATAAATATTTGAGTTTGAGATTGAGCAGCAAGAAATCGCAGTTATTTTTAAGCAATAATTATTGTCTGGCCTATGTCCCAGCAGTGGGAACGTGTATGGGGGCTGATGATGATGATGATGATGAATAATTATTATTTGATTCAATGTTTGATTTACTGCCTTGGTGTCGTGCTTGATACCACAAAGGCTTAGTCGCGGCGTGGATTTTATTATCGGCGGATATAAATAAAAAACGGTGTGTTCTGATGATCTACTTGTTCCCAAATAACAATCTATTTGTGAAATAAATGTGTCAGATATAATCGCCGCCTACGACGAGGTATTTACATGACTTTTTCAATAGACTATGAGGAAAATGATTTTGTGAAGAAGTTAATACATTTTGCTATAATACATTCTATAGTAAGAACTATATTAATTAATTCTATAATTATTAAAACTAATAGGTAATTATGTTACATAGGAACTTATAATACAGGGCATCAGCGTTTTGGAAATCAGTTTGAAATTTAAAGCAGATTAAATTAACGGACGGCGTTATGGTAGATGATTATTTATATATCCCAAGGGCAGTGATTTCAATACGTATAACTTAATTGCTTTCCGTTCGCGGCTTCGTTCGTAGTCAAAGAAGAAGTTAAAAAATCCCTGGTTTTCACCCGCGTAGTTCCCGTCCCGTGGTGTTTCCGGGATGTTAACTATCCTATATTGTTTCACGGATCTCACATTATTTGCGCATTAAATTACATCTAAATCGGTGCAATAACTAGAATAGACTAACGCGCACAGTTACTTTCATATTTTTAATATTAATAGATATTAATTTTTTAAAGTAATACTGAAGACAAAGACCAACAAAATTCGTCAAAATAAAACATCTAAAAAATTGCTATATCGTCCTAGAAATAATGAAAATGATAATTATCTCCTACACATTGACGTTCTGATTCCATCTAATCAGCTTTGTTCAAAAGCTACGAGTAAGATACGTCAATAATGAAGTGTCATCGTATATTTATAATCACTATTATTGTTATGTTTTGCTATGTGCGTAATGACTGGAAAGCCAGCTAAACTAGCAATCCTACAGAGAATCTGACATGACATTTTTCATAGCAAATTGAATCGTCTACAACTTTTTTTTAGCCTTAAACGGAACTAAATGAAGATCAACAAGAGCTTAATACCTCATAATATGATAAACTAGAACGAAATATGTCTACACTGGCTGTGCCCCGCGGTTTCATCCGCGTAAGTTTCATTGCAATCGGTTCAGTCGTTTTTGCGTAAAAGAGTAACAAACAAACACATACATCTATTCTCACAAACGCATTTATAATATTAGTAGTATGCTCATACTGTTACACTACCTCTTAAATAATTTAAATAAAGAAGGCTCAATTCACCGTCAACCTATTTATTTCAAGGAAAATTGTTTAAAAGTCGATTCAACACTGTTGGTGGCAAAATAATAAAGACACAAAAGGTCGGGGCTTTCGTCAACGTCACGGGCGATTTCTTTACTTTGCGAATATTTCTGAGGTCTTAAAGAAGACAAATGGCTGCCGCATTATCGCGGCCTTGGAAGGTCTTTTAAATTATGAAATAAGATACTTCCCTAATTAATGGCAGTTAACTCGGATCCCTTTGTGAACATATTGCTTTAGATTGGTGGACATTTCCATCTTGTGATTTTCTTTTTTGATTTGGGAAATTAAGCAGTGAATGTAGGTATAATATCGCAATATCGCAGTTATTTAAATTGAACGATGAAATCATTATTTTTCAAAATAAATCAAGAATGCATTTAATTCTAAACACAACGTAAAGTTTTATTGACTGCCTCTTTGCAATAATTTATTGATGTAAATTTTTTTTTATTAATCTTATAAACATCTTGAAAATACAAACACACATAAACCGATATTGCAATATCTTTAGATAGCTCTACTTATATCTCAGACATACAGTTAAACAGTTTCTCCATATTTTATAAAACTCCAATGGTTCTTATATTCCTTTCGCAATCCCTTGGCGGTATTTTGGATTGTATTTCATTTTTACATTAGTAAAACAGCCCTTACACATTTTTAATAAGAACTATTTTTAAAAGTATTTAACCCATTAAAATTTTTAGAGTTTTACCACGTCCTAAGAGATGGTAATAAATCATCTCTATATTAATGGCGCTTGGAAATAAATGTCATAAAAATGTATGTTTTTCACTTTAATCGTATGAAAACAAACTATAGTAGTTATTTCTGTTATTTAGTATCTTGTAAACTATGTGGGTGACCTATTTGGCTGTCTTTCAATGTCTAAAATATATGCTGTAGTTTTATTTATAATTTTTTTACAAATTTCACGGATGTCGAAATAAATTTCGTTGTATTAACCTTGATTTTAATTGTATTTATGATGCTGAATTTTATGACGAATTTAGATCAAGGACAAGGTGGTTTTTGTATGGGATTGAAATACTCGCAGAATACCATAAATTGATAGTTACAATAATAACAATAATTTAATTAGATTTTACTAATTGTTCTTTTTTAAATCATCACTTTTGATTCCTTGTCTAGTAAGATAAAAAGGAATAATACTCATATCAAATAATCTTAATCTACCTACTATATAAAAACTTACTTTTTGAAATAGTTTTTTGCTATTTAAAATTAAAAAATGTTTATATGCATAGGCATTTTAGTATTGAGTCTGAATTTTAATAAGAATTATTAGATAAATGAGATTCCAAAAAGAGTTAAATGATTCGTTTCGAAGGCATAATATACACGTATTTCATTGTGTTAGTGTATTTTAATAAGGTGTTCCTTGTACTAAAATAACTATCACAATAAAAACGCGTATCGAAGACAAATGTTCAATATAGCTGGCGACGTTTAAACAGGCGTATAATAATAAATTCTATCTTTTAATTTTCTACAAGGCACGACTGTCTGCAAGTAAAAAGAGTACAGCGGTTAAAAGATATGTTATTTAAGAATTTTATATTATTACTAAAATAAATAAGTAATATAAGCTATTTAAATCAATATTATCAAAGTATTTGTAATACCTAATGAATTTATATTCCAATAACCAAATTATAGCAAGAGTTGGATTTTTCCGAATTTACGATGATGAATGATTCATCAAAATTATATAACCACGACTGATAAATACTACTCAAATGCATTGTTAAGACACGTTTATTACCGTTCCAAATTAATGTCCATGGCATCAGTAGCATTACGTATAAAACTTTGTGCTGCGAATGAATTCAACATTACTCACAACTCCGTCAATAAAAGCAGCTTGATGGAACACAGTGTAGATTTAGTCGAGATTGCTGGGCAATAGGAGTCCGACATAGCAAGGCCCTTTCCCCGGGGCCTTTGGTAAATGTATACTAGAAAATATATTCTCATATCTATTATATATTATACTAGCTGCGCCCCGCAGTTTCACCCGCGTAAGTCCGTATCCCGTAGAAATATTGGGATAAAAAGTTGCCTATATGTTATGAATGAATGAATGAATAAAACTTTATTGTACACACCAATAAGAAAATTTTCAAAAGCACAGACTAAAAATACAAGTTGCACAATAGGCGACCTTATAACTACAGATCATCTCTTCCAGGTAACCAAAACAACGAAATAATACATAGAAAGCGTAAAGGTAGGTGGTGTATACTATAGATATAAGTTTAATTAATATAGATAAGTATATAGCATAGCAAATACATAGATGTAATGAGATACAATATTAATAAAAATAAAAACATGTAAGAAAAAACAATACATATATACATATTATTATTATTTCAATTAGTATGATAAGATAAATAAACAGGATATGTAGATGATATAATTAGAATATATAATGTCATATCTCATTTAAAGAGGAATAATATATAATGTCATATCTCATTTAAAGAGGAATAATATTCAAAGAACATACTTTTGAAAGTAACGATAGATTTAGCATTTCGAATATTAAGTGGCAAATCATTCCATAATCTGATTGCTTTAACTGTAAAGGAAGAATTAAAGAATTTAGTTTTGTTATTCTAGTTGTCCACCTATCTACGTACCAAATTTCATTGCAACCGGTTCAGTAGTTTTTGCGTGAAAGAGCAACAAACACACACACACATCCTTACAAACTTTCGCATTTATAATATTAGTAGGATTGATACATAACTTTGTATCGCCACTCCATATTAGGTATGTAACACACTTGCTCATATTCTCTAGTAATCACTACCAAAATTTGATGCTTGTAATGGTATATAGTCGACTCGCTGCAGGTCACATCTTGTTACCTTCAGGGGATATAGGACAGATGCCGTGTATTGCAGAAATGAGATCACGCTTGGATAATATTGTCGATAAAACGCATTTCAAGCGACATATGAGATGTCGTTTTGGATGTGGGCTCGGAAAATACTGATATGGGTATTGCAAAGCACAAATGAGGTGATTGCAGCAAGGTGAATTGTTTTTTGATAGCGAATTGTTGGCTACTGGGGGAATAAATTTCTATAATCTATAATATCTCCTATAATTGACTTGAATATTATTGATTTGACTTGTTACAAGTCGCAAAGGCGAACGCCTAAATTGTGGTATTGTACTGTCAATGGCTGTTTTTCTTATAGGCAAATTAATTTTGCCTTTTAGACGTTCAGCAATGCTTCTGGTCTTTATACACTAAATCCTGGTGGAAAGACCCCAAACATAATTGTATTTTATTCAAATTATTTTAATATAACTGTTAATTCAGTATAATTTTGTGAAGAAAAGTCATAGAGACTAGATATTAAAAACTACCGTTATATCTAAGTTAAACCTAATTTAATTGAAATCCTTGAGTTGTTCACGTCCCATGTTCACGCAAACGAAGTCGCGGGCACCAGCTAGAAGCACAATATATATGGGTGCTTGAACTTCAACAATTTTTCTTGTTTATTGGTTTTCTTCACACCTCGCGAAAGTAGTAAGCTAAAGTACTTTTCTGTGGACATCCATAGATCAATTTGTTTTTTATTTCTTTTAAGAGTGTCATGTCAGTTACTATATATACAATGTATAATTTCATAATATGCCGCTGCCTTAGTTATTTAATAAAATCTTTTAATGTTGTTCGATTATGCATAGATACTTCTAGTTTGATTTATAATAAACTATCTTTAACAGCTTAAACTGCTGCTAAATACTAAAGCTAAAACTCACGAACAATTACAGTGTTGTTAACTTCATCTACTTCAGTACTTAACTATTTGGTTACTCTGCTCGTATATTCACTCTTGTTAAATATAATTAATTAGACGTATACAGTTTCAAGTAAATCCTTGTTAATTTCCCATAATCGAGTAATTAATATCTGATCATAGGAAGTCTTCTAGTAACTCCAATTTAATTGATCCCACATTCTTTCTTGGCTTCTTAAACTTACCGTTGCTCGTGCCTCGTTTGCATATTAAATTAATTATTTCACAATAGAATCTAATAAAGCAGCATATTGCATGGTTGAGGCCACAATATCTTGGGTTTGCAATTTCATGAACTTATCCGAAGCTAATATTTACTGCCACAGCATTCAGCGAGCACAATTTAAGCATAATTTAAGCATAACCGCTGTATTTTTTATTGAATGTCGTTTGAAAGTATTTTGAAGTGTTGTTTTGGATATTATATATTTGGAATATCCTTTAAATGTTTTATTAGTAACAGTAAATGTTAAATATCGAGCTATAGTGTGTTACAAATATGACGATCCAAATAGCACAATATTCGTTTAAATGAAGTTCTGTGCCTGAAGTGGGAGTAAAATATACGTATCTAATTAAATTCGCAAATTCCAATTTTACCCAGATGCATTATTAAGTACCTACTCTTTGATATTCGATATAATTGGAAATAAATTGAGTAAAGACAGTAGCAGCGTACTTTATTTTTTATGAAGGATCTGCTATTTTATAATGATATCGTCAGTTCTAAAACAAGCCCAAAATTTTATCAGTCTGTTCCAATAATACAAAAACCTAAGGATATTTGGAAAATCCTCTCATTTTACAACGACATCTGATCTAAACGCTTAGGATTCCTTTCATCTTTTGTAAACAAGGCTAACGAGTGAACTTGTGTTTGTTTAATGGTTCAGTTTAATACCAATTTGGAGTTATGAAAGTACCTCTGTTTATAATTTAAAATGCATAGAGTTGGAAAATATAAAGTTCTTTCATAAATTGTACACATTTTATGAAAGTTTCGGATGGCGGACCAGTGTAGGAGTATGTAAATTGAATTATGGTATGACTCGCAAGATTTATTTTATTGAGGTTATTTTACTGAGATACTTGCTTTGCAGAAATTGTATAATATTTTAGGAATACGGTAAGTAGTGTTTTCTTGTCTTGTTTGATATGGCTGGCTCTCTAGAAAAGACACGAAGTTTGTTTCGTTTAATGTTTATATAATACATAGAATACAATGTTAACTTTGAAAATTGACTTCTCAAGAAATTTTATGTGTTGAGATTTAAATGGATCCTTGAAACTGCTACTACTGATCTATCTACGTACAGCCCAAACTATTGGACCCTTTGTGCTGAAATTTGGCAGGCATGATGAAGGAATCCGCTAAAAAAAGTATTGAGATAAATTGTACCTCCTAGGGTATAAAATAGCGGATGCGATGCGATAGCGAAGTTTATTCATGAACCTTTATTTAGACCATTTGGGTATTTAAAAATATCAGCGAAATTTTCTAACGCAACAGTTGTTTTGTTTATAGGTAATAAGCTTGCTACTTATATATGTACATGTATATCAGGCGATAATTGTGTATTAAGTTAATATTTGAACTGCCTTTTAGCTTATCTTCTCTTTACAAGAATAATCTTTCAGATAGATACTGCAATAGCTTTTAGGCTGGATGTAAACGATGGCAGCTTGAGCTATCAAAGGATTTAGAAACCGAAGCAAGCTCTCTAATCAAAGTGAATAGATTTGTATTTATGCAATGAAATTACTTTACTTCTATTTTACACGTATGTTGTGTTATGCTCTTATTATTTTAATGATTCAAATACCTTTCTTTGAACAGGAGAATTATTAAATAGAAAATATTTATCTCGTGTATCAATAAATATGTTTTCTAATTTAGAGAATATTTACCAGGAAAGTATTCGTTGATAATGTGAGTATATATATAGCCATCTTACTTATAATATACTTATAGAATATTATAAGTAAGATGGCTAACACTTCATTTATTTATACTACGAAAAGAACGAACAATGTAGACTCCATCCGGCATCCTTTGAAAAGTTTTATTACGTAGTTTCTTGAGAATTCTCAATATCGATGTTAGGTGTAAAAGTTCCCGAGTTTTCCGGATAAAAATCCGATAGTTGCCCAGCTTCTAGTTGCCCGGGGTGAAGGAACAGTGTACCTTCGAGACTTTGTAAATATAATACGTCATTGCGAGTTAATACTGCTCGATGCTGTTGGGATGCATTTCGCTATTCAGTCGCTCTTTTTATGGATCTGAAGTTTCGCGCTTTTTATTTTATGTTATAAAGTTGAATGAAGAAGCGGTGAACGATTTCCGTTCATAATCTCGATCAAAGGTTTTCTTAGAAGATTACAAGTTTATCAAGGGTTCTTTGAATTGTAGAATATACTAGGCTGCTAGGAAAAAATATCGATATAGACTTATCCATTATAGTGTAGGGTACTATTAAGAGAAATGAACTCTGTATAATAGGTTTATACAATACTAATCCCGCTTATGCAAGTACTAGCTTTCCGCCCGTGGCTGCGCACACGTAGTCATGAAAAATTTAGGCAGTTGTAGTTTCCGTAGGATTTCCGGGATAAATCCTATGTCCTTTATCGAGTTTTAAATTGCCTTTGTACCAAACTTTATACAAATCGGTTCTGTTGTTAAGGCGTGAAGATGAGATAGACCGACAGGGTTACTTTTGTATTAGTAATATTAGTAGGGTTTAATGGAGATGTAGTTTTTTTTTTTTATGTTTGATTTTACGCGAGTATTATACATTTAGTAATTTCTAAATTTAAAAAGAAAGACTGAGTCTCCCCGTTACCATGATCGCTGTAAAGTGTTCCAAACGTCGGGTTAATATAATGAATAATTCGCGTTTGAAATCCTTTTAAAAGTCTTTAATTTCTTTAGATGGTTAAAGAAAGATGATTGACTCAATTGATAAAGGTCTTGTTAATAGATTCGTGCAACTATTATGAATTATTCATATTAACAATATTTATATACTCAAAGACATGTCTCACAGGACTTGATTTAAAATTGACTCTTATTTATTTAGTTTAAACATGTTATTTCCAGCGATGTAGGTACCTCGTGAACCTAGACAGAGAAATATACATTGCTATAGTGTTATTATTTTAAGAATTCTTAGCTAGTTTAAAGAGTTTAGTTGCAAAATTGTAAACTTAAATCGAATAGAAAGCGCTACAAGCTATGAAATAGGACAAGCTGGCAGGAATTATTCTTTAAAATATATGTGAAAGATTGTATTTTAAAATATATAATAATTTAGGTAACTTTCCGTTGAGAAAAATAGCGAAGACATGGATTTGGACCTGGATTCCAGATTTTCAGTATTAATAATATGTATGAAAATTTTTAAATATTCCTTTTTTTGTGAAAAATGTAAGACACGTGTGGTAAAAACATGTACATTGTACATCTTTTTTGTTAAGATCAATAACCGTAGTAAATAACGCAAAATACGATACAGTTTTTCGGACTACCTATAATACATACTACAAGATTAGAATTTATTTTTAAAACCACACGAGTTATGTTGTAGCAATTTAAGTATTTGAGTAAAATCTTTATTTAATTTTTATAAATGTTTATAAACCAGTGCAAATTGAAATCAGCATAATTTGATACACTTCACAAATTCTCAACACATATACCTAAAGCTTAAAACCTCATTTATGTCGCTTTAATAATGCTGAAATTGAAGAGGTCACAGACCTGACTTAAATTTATTGGATTGCCGCGGGATGGAAAATGGATTTTTGTGAATATTATAACACAATAAGGCGGTATATCTTCGAATATCCTTAATGAATGAGTACTGAAGCTCTTTTTGGTGGAACAAAATTTAATTCCTACTGTAAATTTTACCACGTAGGGGATTTAACATAAATTATTTCATTTCTCACGGTTTTTTCTTTGCAAAGATTTTGTACTATATCATAATGCAAATGCCACAATTCTTTCATTTGTCAACATTTAAAATATTGAAATAGGGTTTTTTCTATTTTGAAAGAAACACTGAGCAATTATTTTCCCGGGGATAATATTACAATATTATACATACAAATACAACATTCCCATGAAAAGCAAAACAGTGCTATACATTTAACAATAATAATACGTACATCTATATGAATTTAATATTTATAAGCGATAGATGCTCGTATGGAAAGATAATGCACTAAGTAAGAATTTATTTGTCACCCGCTACGGTTGGGTATTTTTGCCTAGAAATTTATTTTAATTTGTTATTTAATTCGCGCAAGGTCAACAACATTAGCGTTATTACAAAACTTCACTTCTAGGCGCGGTAATTTTAACAGAACAGGAAAATGACGATAATCGAAATAGCTTGGACAAACTTTACGTTAACGCGATCTTGGCATTTGATTAATTAACCCTAACGCTGTAAGTTTCGTTATGCAGACATACATCAAATCATATGTATGGTGTTTTCATTAAAATGATTGATTATTATAGTTCGTCCCATATTAATTGCTATTTTAATTAATTGTCTTCTCATAATTACCGTATTCCGTGTATTGTAGTTATCGATAAGAATTTATTATTAGATATGAGTTTAAGCTGTTTTTTCCTTTAGAAAATACAAAAAGCATTTGAAAATACATTTTAACCGTGAGAGATGAGCATGCATTGGTACGAATTGCACCAGCTCGAAGTTCGGCGTGAAATAGTAGCCTGAAGGTGCGTGGTAGAGCCAGAGGCCCATGTCATTTTTCATACCCTTTCTAGTCCTTTCCTCTCTTTACTGCCTTTCTCTATCCCTTACTTTTTAAAGTCGGAAATCCTTGTTGCGCTTGCCATCAGACAACCTCTCTTTTGCCAACAATGTCATAAAAAACCCCTTTTAATTTCCCTAAATTAAACGAATTATTTATTCGATTACTTAATATAACATAAACTAACAGAACCTACGTAAAAGTGTTTACAGAATTGCTTTTAATAAGAAAGGAGTCGTTAAAACAAATATGCAATTAGTCATGGGTAAGTGCGTCGAAATGCTGTTTTAATTTAGTAAAAATCCTGTAAAGTTTTAACTGTTAGTTTAGTCTTAAATGAAACAAAGCTTGACAAAGATAACACAATTTATTTTAGTTATCTAAATGCTTGCCTGAAGCCAGAGTTCACTCGTGTGGTTCTCGTTTCGAATATATGAGGATTGTTTGCAAATTGGCATATCGGCTTATATTCTTGGATTTACTTTTGTTAAAAATGGGGAATACTTCAATAAATGTACAGATATATTTCTATTTTAATAATAATTCTTCATGTAACAATAGGCTTCTCACAATATGTATCCCCTATCCTCTATATCCTCGTAGTATACCCTATAAAATATATTTTTTGCTGGTGGTGGTGATCATATTTTTATTTCTTCAGATGCAATAGTTATTTAGGACTTACCTTTTTATTAATAGAGATCCATTTTTATACACAACTAGCTTTAGTCCGCAGCTTCGAACGCGTTAATTCGGAGTAGTTCAAAATATGTATATTTATACCCTTCCTCTTCAATCACTCTATCTATTAAAAAAAACTCCATCAAAATCCGTTGCGTAGTTTTAAAGATTTAAACATACATAGGAACGTAGGGACAGAGAAAGCGACTTTGTTTTATACTATGTAGTGATATGCGATTTATACGTGTGTGTATAATTATTATACGTATACGTATATATACGTATTTATACGTATGTTTTACGCTCATCTAAGAAATAATAAATAAATCGCAATGTTTAAATAAATTTTATACGCACCAATGCTATGTGTAGCTGAAACATACTGTGAATGTCGTATTGCTCAAAATTATGCTTCTTAAAGAGTTTATTTTATTTGAATGCTAGCGAAGACGACAGCGCACTTTCAAAAACATAGCATTAATTTGCAAGAGCATCCCAGATCTAGGATACATCTCGCAACTTCCCACGTTGTAATATGAACGCGGGACATACGTACTAATTTATTTTACTTGTCCTTGAATCGTTTCCTTTTTCCTAATCAAATAAAGAAGCTTTTATCTAAATTGGACGTTGCCTTTTCGTCATCGTTTCCCCAAGTAATTAATTGTAGCTGGGGCTATTAGTTTTGGAATCAATCCAGAATCGTTGGGATTGGTTTATAGATTTGATTATGTTAATAATCTCTGGTATACAATTTATAACATTAACGCAATTGTTAACTGCGTAGTTTTGGATTATATTTATGAATGACTAGCTGCGCCCCACGGTTTCATCCGCGTAAATAGTGTCCCGTAGGAATATCTAAATAAAAAGTTGCCTGTATGTTATTCTAGTTGTCCAGCTGTCTATGTACTAAATTTCACTCTAATCGGTTCTGTAGTTTTTGCGTGAAAGAGTATGTTTGTTAAAACACACACACATGCTTGCAAACTTTATAATATTAGTAGTATAGTAGGATATGATGGGTGTTTTGTTTCTCACACTAACGTTTAAAATATAGAACTTTCGATTATAGTGTCATGGTATATAGAAAAGTCATTTATTTCTATTTTTATACCTTATACCTAGCCACGTCGTCTCTTATAATGTACCTTTTTATAATAATACTAGCCGACCTGAGTTAAAAAAAAAAATAAATGACCCGGCAAACTGTTCTGCTTTACTCTTATCATTTAGGGGCATGAAAAATAAATGTTGGCCGATTCCCAGACATACCCAATATGCACACAAAATTTCATAAGAATCGGTCCAGCCGAAGGAGTCTGGTTACTAAAATTGTGACATGGGAATTTTATATATAAGTTTGTTTTTATTTTAATATCTATTGGTACTTCATACCGGGAATGAGAAAATAAGTTATCGATCCATCACATCCATCTTTATTATCGTGCCTTTCGTCAAACACTCCACACCCACATACGATAAAAACTTATCCCATATATTTTTTATGGCGGCTCGAGATAATTCACGTATTAACCTCACTAGTTTTACACAACTTTTATGCTGATTTATGAAGACATAAATTGTTAGGAATAAAGCTTTTTGTGATGTGTATTTTTTGTAAGTTTTGTTAAATAACATCTGGGTTATAATTGTATTATTATTATTTTTTTATTAATTTGTCTAGAAAATTGATGTATTATTTTACTAGTAAATATACCAAGAATGTATTTGGAACTATCGTGAAAATGAATACAGCGTAATCCAAATAAATACAACACAGCAACATCAATTTGTTAGCTGCCAATGTCTTGGGGTTTACTAGATGGGGTAGCTTCTATCTTACCAGAGTAAATGCCAAATAATGGTGGGGATTGATCACAATAAAGCATTAGTTTATTCCATACAATTATGCTTTTGTTCATTGGACGGGCAGGTAAGCCCATTCGGTTTAATTATCCTTCCTATAAGGTTACGGTGAAGATATTTCTTTTATACTCCACAACAAGTAGTTCTAAAGAAAACACCCTTTCGTAACATGGTCAGAGCGAAAACCTGTTTCAAAATCGTTGCATTATGTACTAACGTATCAATATTTTATGAGAATTGATATCTATAATGACTGTACACATCCCCAACGACCTGTCATATAAAGAAAATTCTTCAATTACATATCTTGCGTTTTTGAACTGAATCCAAAAGATCCTGACGCCGCTGGAATAAATCCTAAAAAATATTAGATAGTACTGCACTCACGGATATTCTAGGATCCTTTCCAGCACTGAGTAAGGGTCATGAATCATTTATAGCTAAGAAAAGCTAACTGGGATATCAATAAATCTCGTAGACGCGGCTAGGAAGTTGAACGGAAAAATAATTGAAGAGGTTTGATCTATCGCAATGGTATTGATGTGGAAATTGTTATAACTAGATGCTATTACAGTCGTTATCTCAATGTTGGTACAGAATCGCGCAGATTCAAGGAGTACTCGAGAGTTCTATTCCATTGCGCATTTTTTGAAATGTTCGTCGCATACTATTTATATTATGATTCGCTGTCTCGAGATGGAAATAGTTTACGTGCTTTGCAGTATTCAGAAATGTAAATTAATTATTTTGCACGTTCAAGATACTTATGAATTTAAAATTTTAATAGATTCCTGTGATATCTTTTGAAAGTTTTTTTTTTTTCAATAAAACAAAATTTATTAATATATTAGCCGGTTTTCTTTGTTTCGCCTTTCCCAATCCGTTCCCGTCCTCATCCCTTATCCCTTAAAAAGAAAAAGAAAAATAGATATGTAAAAGTGACGTCTAATCATTCGGGAACCGACTAAATCATTTTTCATAGAAGCAACTAAATTGAAACTTCAAATAGCACGTTAATATTCCTATAAATTATATATGAAACGTCATGCCACTATTATACTCACAGTCTATAGCTATCTGGGATCATAGTAGCTCTGATTAAACTTGCAAATCTGTAGAGACTGAAATTTGGCTGTCACATAAACGCTCGTATTAGCTTTAAAAGTGCTGGATGTGTTATGTATGGCAGTGTTCCCTGCAAATACAGTGTTCCCGCCAAAAAGCGACGTGAATAAGATAAAAGCATTCACGACCACTTCGCGAATATTGTCACTTTGACATGCGTAGACACTATTCGAAGCATTTGCAGGGATTTCATTTTTGAAATATTTTTCGCGTTACCTAGCGAGATTTGTGATATATTTGTTTGGTTTATATGATTGTACAATTTACACCGTTTGAATATTTGGTTTATGTTTTTGTTTTGCTTAAATGAACCAAATAGATTGACCCAGACTGTATAAGTATGTACTTTTAAATCGAAATCTTGTGTTTTCATGTTTTTATATCTTTATTCGATACTCATAATAAAAGTTAAAGTGTAAATTTAGTATGTTGTATCGAAGAGTCCTTACGTAATACTATAAATGTGAAAGTTTGTTTAATTGTATTTTTTACGTCAATTCCCGAGCGATTGCATTGTATGTTTTTTGTAGTCGGCCTTCGAAGGCCAGAGAGTGATATAGGCTACTTTTTACCGTGGTGTAACATCTCATTCTCATAGAAATTTCCATTAACTAAGCGGGCGAACCCGCGGACGAAAAGCTAGCTTCGTATATCCTATCCTACTGTTATTATAAATGCGAAAATTTGTACCGATTGCAACGAAATTTGGTACATAGATAGCTGGACAACTGGAATAACATAGTTTCATCGGGTAAAACAGCGGGGCATAGCTAGTGGGTAAATAATTATTAAATGTATCGTTCCATGCTATAGCCTCGCGAAAATAATCTTGCAGAGATAAGATCTTGTTAAGGGCTGAGAGACTTATTAGCAGCCTTTTGTTCTGACCCCACGTCTTAAGTATATCACTGGAGCACAAAGGGCAAATGTGGTGTCGTATAATTTTCATAGGTTACGCAAGGGATATCGCTCTTCTGCTATGTTAAGCTTTAATGATACCACATTTATCTTTCATTAGAGTATGAGGAATGTATAAGTAACTACTTACTATAGTATCGGTTTTTTCGTGTGTACATATTTAAATGTTGTAATTTAAGAGTAGCTATCCGAGGTTTTGCTCAGGTTCATTACAAGTGAATAAGAATATAAAGAATATAACCATTATTTATGGATTTTTGCTTAATTATAATTTTTGCAATGCCCCATTCACCTGGTTTTAGGTAATCTTACAAATAAAATACATAGTATTTTCTTGTGTTTGATTTTACGCGAGTATTATACATTTAGCGTGGCGAGTCTCCCCGTGGCCACGCTCGCTGTAAAGTGTTCGAAACGTCGGGTTAGTAATATAATGAATAAATCGCGTTTAAAATCCGTTAAAAAGTTTTTAATTTCTAAATAAAATACGCTTACGTATTTCCTTCCTTCATAAATACAAATGCGACAGACTATAAAGATGTAGGGGATTAATCTATAGGTAACCTTAAGCGGGAAAAGGTGAGTTTTTCAAATAATTCAGATTTATAAGACTGTTCGGTTACGCCCGCATCGAAGGTAATTGAAGAATAAACTTCACAAGCGCGATCTAGGATTAGCATACCCTTAAAATGTGAGTTTGCGCTTTCCGTTAAGACAATACGACGCCTTTGAATGAGTAAATTGGCATCCAGCATTACGTCTCGATTTGCATACAACAATGTTGTTTTACGAGAAACGTCAGAAGGATGAGGCAACTGTTTTTGACTCAATTATATTTTTGATGAGTACTGTACTGTTACATGGGTTTGGTACTGTGAGTTTTCTCGCTGTTAATCCTTTTGCACTGCAAAGCTCTCCACGTATATATAACATACCTTTGAACTGTAAAGAGTTATTTCGACCTGTTAATTTTAAATTGAGGCTTTAGTACATTGGTTTGGTTGTTCATAATAAAAACAAACATGAAATATTAGGTTTGGTGCTCGGGTAGAGCAAAATCACGGAATCATATTATATTTCATCAATTTTTATATTTGAAGGGATAATTACGTACGTATGTTACTTTAATAGTTGGCTACCGCAGAGGCGACTGTAATGAAATTACAATATCTGATTTATTTCTTTAATTCTTCTTTTTTATTGGTCTTGGTCGTAGATAACTTTGAAACTCTCATGTCGTAATCAAAATTATAGAATCGATTCATTTTAAAATATTTACCGAAATATTCATATTGCTGTTTTAAATTACAAGTTGCAACTGCCTCACAACATATTATGTTCCTAGTCTCAAAGACAAATTTTAATCTATATTCTTCATGGATAATACAGAAATATATAAACGCACGCCACCGAGACGGGAAAAAACATAATTCACCCGTCTTATTACGACTGAACGTGACTCTATTTGGTATCGGTAATTACGATACGCATTACTGAACCACCTTTGCTGTCTATGCGAATATTTTATTAGCGGTATCAAGATGAATACAGGCACGTTATATGGAATTTGGTGGGCGCTTTCGAACTTTATTTCATACCGATAAGAGAGTGCTGGATATGGAAAATATTTGGGGAATATATGGGTGTGATTTGTATTTTTCTAAAATGAGTATCATGAAATTACATTTTATTTAGCTACATTTAAAAGACAACTAAACGATCTGATAAGTTAATGAAGAGGCATAAAAATCACCTAAGTCTTTGACATGTATTGTCTATGATAAAATGTTCCAATTAATCTTTTTTCTAACTAGCTTCAACCAGCATTTTTTTTATTCATTGATTAAAATGCCCAAGTGCTTAGCCGGAATTATATATATTTCGTCTAAATGTCCATTCAGATCTGGTCAAATGGTGAGAGAGTAAGACACATCGATCCACCATCACAATACAAACAAAATATATCCTCTTTATAATAGGAAAGATGTTCATGGACATAAATTTCATTTCATAAGAACCAGAGGAACAGACCAGCATTCTAAAATAACGATATAATTTCAACTGCAATTTACCGCCTTGAAATTCGCATACATTGTTTATATCGCTGTTTTATTAAAACGAACGAACAATTATAATAGTTAAGCAACGATAAATGTTTGTATCACTGAAGCTAGTGCACGTAAACTCGTAAATTGTGTATAGAGATAAGAGGATGTGAAATGAATAGAAACAGCCGGACGGCTTTGAGACAAGAGTATTAGAGGGCCCATCATTGTGAGGTAGTAGTATAAAACGGCCCGTTGTTTAAAGGAAATTTGAAATATTGTCAATATGTTATGTGAAATGGCTGTTTTTTTTCTCATGACTTGAATTTGTCACGTATATAGGAATTATGCATCTCCTGGTTTAGTATTGCTATTGTATTTAATAGTTCACAAATAGAATCTTATACCTATTATATATATTTATATTATATAATAGTTAAACAAAAAAAAAATGTTCATGACAGCTTATTAAGGTATGCTACCTACCTAGTATGTACACATGTATCATAATCCAATTTATTTAAGATACACTTCAAATAGAGTCACTAAAAATCGCAAAATTCATATTAAGGATGAAAATTTGAAAGTAATTGATTTTCTAGACGTGATCAGAGACTAATATCATTCAATTATACGATACAGTACTATGTCATGTTTAAATTAATTCCCAGACAAAAGATATGAGTTGTTGAAAGTATCTATACTTTATATAATATATTTATGATTGTCTACAAATATGAAATTAAACTTCGAGCCCCTAAATCGACCGATTCGTTCCTGGAATCTGGACTTTCCATATTTATGCTATACGCGAACTTCATAGATAATTTCAAGTTACGGTCTATCTGCTGTTATATTTTATGTCCATGAATGTTTTATTGTTGGAAATTGTTCAAATGTATGTTCCAAAGCGATTGTTATAAGAACTATACCGTATATATTTAATTTTTTAAAGTAAATCGAATATAAATATTGAACTAGTAAAATGATAATATTAGAATCATACTTGTTTTGAATATCAAAATAATCTCTATTTTATGCAACTAGTTAATTTCTGCAACTGTTTTCCCATTTTATTCAATTTACTTGTATAATAAAATATAATAAATCTCAATCATACTCTGAATACTTATTGAAATGCATAATTTATCATTTAGTGTTGAGTGAATGTTTATCTTTGTAGTTTTATAGGTTTTCTCATTATTTTTGATTCTTCAAATGATTTTAAGTCTAGGCCATTATAATGCGATGTTATTGTGTAGGAAATACTTGGAATCAATTCATCGCACATAAATATAAATAAAAGCCCGCGATGGTAACATTTTTTGAATTGTTAATCTTCACTTGAGCTTCTAATAAAGCCGCCGTAGCACGTATAAGCGACAGCAATGAACCTAAAAACTATCCACATTAAACTTCCTCCTGAAAAGCCAGAAATTTCGTGCGACATAATGTCTAACGATTTAGTTTTAAAATTCAGTTCATGTTGAATTAATGTCACGGGGATTTGCGACCGCTAACAAGCACCATTTGAACGCAGTACGTACGGAATTTTCTAGATTTTCGCAGTTTGGAACTTAAACTTTCGCTTCTGTTTAATTCGAAAATTCGAGATACTGATTCGATTTGGCGTAGTCAGCTAGTTAACCGTTTCTCTATTTCGAAATCTTTGAAACTCGCTTATTATTGCGCACGCTTTTTCATTTTATTGATTGTTTATAGTTCTATTTTCAACCTTTTTGTAAGGATCTTGTATTATTATAAAATAATGAATAGATATTCAATTTATTCCAATTACAAAATAAAATATTTTTGAAAATGTCACAAAGAAGGTACGAATATATTAAAATAATATTATGAAAAAATATATTTTTCTTATCTTATGATGTAATATGAACTACCGGTACGTTCCGGCTTCGCCCGTGGCATATATATAGTCTTCCTCATAAAATCTAACACTGAAACAGTGAAATAATTTTTCAAATCGGACCAGTAGTTCTTGAAATTAGCGCGTTCAGCCAAACAAACTATTCAACTTAATAATATCAGTATAGATTATCCTATAGCAGATATTCTGACGTATCAAACACATCAGTGCTTCCAGATTCTTCTCGAACATTTACAATCTAACGAACTTGATGCGCAAAGCCGGCGAAAAAATGATTTTCCCACGTAATAAAGCGTAGACTTGCGCGATCATATTTCGGGTTTGCCTCAAGTTCATTTATCGTACACCTCGGCATAATATTACGGTTTTCTACGTGTGATTGATGCTACCTATTTACATGACAGACACTTTCAAGGACGCTTTATAGCTGAAATATCTAGGTAATCCGAACCCTTTGTTGGGATGGTTTTTGCTCGTTAAGAAAGTTGTGAATTTTTTCTAGTGTGTAGCTTTTTGTTGAACAGTTTACGAGCCCTGTTATAGTTACATAATTATAGTTATATGAAGAAATATATAAGACTGCGGTATAATGTCAACACTTATGAAATGAAAATTAGGAAAAGAATTGTATAGAAACTTTTTATCGTTCCTCATTTTATCTATTCATATTCATGTCTCGTAAAAAAACATTTAGATGCATAAAAATTGTGCTATTCCAATGAATAAGTTTTGCCACAAACAGTTTGAATGAATGTCTATTATTTCTTCCAAAAGAAGCCCACAAATGCTCGCAAGCGTCGTACATTTCCCGGTTTTGCGTTTTGCAATGAATTCCCCTCACTCGGTTCTCAGAGTTCTTTAAAGTTTTCCTTGTAATAAGACCAGGTAGCCTGCGTTCCTCTTGAATAATAACGAAATGCGCACAAAACTATATGCATAAATTATGAGCGACTTGGCATCTTAAGTAAAGGTATGAAAGTATAAAATTGCGATGTCCTTACCAGAGGATTGTACGCATTGTGGGTGGTTTTGATTTGATGAATTAGACTTTTTGTAGTGGCGTTTTTATGTGTTTTATCACTGAAAACTTTTGTAATGTGGATGGATAGAAGTCTAAGAAAATTGAGTTAAATTATATTTTATATCATAAATTTAACTCTTAGATAAGAGTACTAAATACGAGTATGTATCCAGCTGAACCAGTTGTTTTAAGAAATTATTAGAAAAATATTTAATAGTAATTGCTGTAATCGATATTGAACCTTTCTCTAAGCAACATAATTCGAAATACCCGTTTATTTATACATACTAAATAATTCGTTGGAGACCCAAACGTCAAACAGTTCTCGTACAGTTGTCAACCCAGTGATAAGTCATGCGTTTGTAACAACAAATTAGCGCAATAATCCTCTTGAATATTCAATAAGACGCCATTTGTTAATAATTAAACGAGATAGCGTGTGTTGGCCTTATCTTAACATATGCTGGAACATGAGGTATCGCCACGTATAGAATTATGGATATATACGCTGGCTGGCTTAGCATGTAGCGATTGTTATTAATACATTTATAATGGGTTACAATTTAGTCGTCGAACACTATTCGGAACGAATTGGGCCAGCTCGCACCGGGGAAGTACCATACCCCACACAAAACTGGCGTGAAATAGTAGCATGCTACTGTGTTTCGTACGGTGTGTGGGGGAGCCGGAGGAAAATTTATTTTTCTTACCCTTCCCAGTCCTTCTTTTCAGTCTCAATCCTTTTCTTCCTTTTGTTCATGGGCGGTCAAGATCGTTTCCCATCGGATCGTTTGTTTGGTGCAAATCGAATTATCGAATATATGAAGGGTATTTTTGTCTCATTTACATACTTAATGAGATAATTGAAATCATTTTTAGTCACATGGGTATTCCCCATGTTACTAAAAATTATGAAAAATAGGTGTGTATATAATGAAATGAAATTCTTTATTGCTTATAAAAAAGAAGGAAAAACTGAACTACATTAAGTAAGCAAAAGGCGGCCTTATCGCTAGTTAGCGATCTCTACCAGGCAACCCTTAATATAAAAGGAAAAAAGAATATATAAAATAGTGGGTGATAAAAAATAAGGCATATAATCTGTCTTAAATTTCTTAATGTGCCTTCTTTTTGAACTTAGCAATGGTTTGAAGTTTTTAAGTGAAAAGTGCGAGAATTATTATGTAGTTTGATATTATATTCCAATAATGAAGTGAGCTTGGGGACCAATTTATCTAAGTTTCATTACAGCGATAGCGTGCACCAATAAATTGAAGTAAAATGTGATATGTAACAATATTCCCAATAATGGTGATCACTGCTCAATGAACCTTAGTTTGTTACATTATAGACTTTATCGTTTTGGCAATAAGTATCAAAGTAGAATGACACATGCAGTCTTCTATAGGAAAAGGCAAGTGGATGTTTTTGAACGTAAACATTTCGAGAATATTCTTTAATTTAATTTAACAAACGATTTTAGTCTTGACATTACATCAATGTTTGTCATATTTATAATATAACTTGCACATAATTACTTTTTGCAATATATCGAAGTTAACACTTAAATAAATGTTTATCAAATATTTCTAATGAAACCTTTTTATAAACAAAATGATGAATCATAAAAAATCTACCTTAACTGAACAGTCCATGGAAATAATAAGATATTTTATGTAAACAATTAATTGTTATTCATCGCTACCTGAAACATTTAACGATACATAACTCCTCAACTCCTTTATTTTTTCTTGTATTAAGTTGGCATCTAGAATAATCTCAGAACAACCTTATAAATATGGATCAAGATGAACGATCATTGTAAGGTCCGGAGGATTAATATCCTTAGGTTTTATCGTCAGCTATTTAACGCTTCTCATTTCTTTCATTTTCTTTTCTTATTGCCGTCTAAATAAAATCTTATTAAAGGGGACTGAATGTTAATTGGTTCGTATGGAATTATATTGGTGTTGACTTTTCGGGGAAGTAATCGTTTTTATTAATAGGAATTGATAGGAATTGATAGGAATTTAAGTCTTTTAACATAATGTATTTAATAGTTTAGGTTATTTCCATATTTTGAACGCTACGGTCACGAGCACAATGATATATTTAAATAAAACCTATTAAAATATTCACTATGTGAAAAAATTGTATTTTCTGATTCTTATAGAAGGCGTGTAAAATTTTACAAAGCTATTTACATTTTACATTCCAAGACTAAGCGCTGCGTGCATAAATATATTACGAGCTGTGACCCGCGGTTGAAACCGCGTAAGTCCGTATCCCGTAGGAATATCGGTATAAAAAGTGCCTATGTGTTAATTCAGTTGTCCAGCTATCTACGAAGCAAAATAGAATTATTATTCACCAATAGATGTCAGGAAAAAAAAACACGAATAAAACACGAATATGACATTTTGTAAAAAAAAATCCTAGCTAGATCGATTTATCGCCCCCGAAACCCCCTATATACTAAATTTCATGAAAATCGTTGGAGCCGATTCCGAGATTCAAATTTTATATATATATATATATATATATATATATATATATATATATATATACAAGAATTGCTCGTTTAAAGGTATAAGATATATATTCCTAAAGATTGAACGCATTTAGAAAATTATAATAATTAAAATCTGGCACAGCGGTGGAATGAGTTCTTTTTTACGTACGATCTATAAAATCTATTGGATCCTTTAAGGTGCCTAATACCTAATGATAAAATAATATGAAAAAAATAGCTTATAAGCTTATTATTTAAAGCGATATGTAAAAGAAGATTGGGTTTCGTAAATAGATACGTTAATAGCGCTTAAGGCTTCTACGGATTTATATAAAATTTGAAATACAATTAAAAAACGAAGAATTAAAGTAAACGTTTAAATTACAATATTGCTCAGGTAAGATCGCAGGAACGTCTAGTAAAGTAAAATAAAGAATTATTCAAAGATTGCGTTCAAAATAAATAAAAGGGTATTTCTTAATTAGTAAAGTTACGATAACGTCCAACCTAATTGAGTTCGACTTTGTTGTTAATAATTAATACTTTAAGCCGTTCGTTCTTGTTCATTTGTGAACTTCTGAAATTAAATGATTTCATTCAGATTCTGTTTATATTTATAACCATTAATATTACCTTTATTATTCGTATTTATTCTATGTTGCTACTGTATTGTTGTATTTGTGACAGCTTATTTATTTAGTACTAGCTGCGCCCCGCGGTTTCACCCGCGTAAGTCCGTATCCCGTAGAAATATCGGGATAAAAAGTTGCCTGTTATTCCAGTTGTCCATCTGTCTACATACCAAATTTCATTGCAATCGGTTTTGGCGTGAAAGAGCAACAAATACACACACATCATTACAAACTTTCACATTTATAATATTAGTAGGATTTTTTTGTATCCTTATATGTATTTGCGTATCCAAAGAAAATCTTGTTCAGATATAGAATACTTACTCTTAAAAAATGTTTTCTTACGAAAAATATAACTGCTATGCTGCTAAACATACTTGCATAAACTTACACAAATTTATCCAACCCGCACTTGGCCAGAATGGTGGATTATGGCCTGAACAATCATAGATGGCTTGAGTCCCAGCAGTGGGAACATATATGGGCTGATGATGATGATGATGACACAAATGAAAAAAAAATATCTAAAGCAAAATAATCTCGTGTAGATATATTGACTTCACCATGTTGATGAAAATCTACCGAAACACAGAATGATAATTAATCGAATAAAACACGTACATAAGTACCCATAAAAACCTCGTCAGCCGTAGACTTATCTACCCACAAAGACTAACATCCGAATCCAATCACATCACGTGTGGAAGACAACTAAACTATTTCGGAAACTTTGTAAATAATTACATGAAACCTGGTTAAATAACTCAACAAACCTTTCTGACACCTCGAGGCATTATTACAATGCGAAGTTCGTAACTAGATGCTGGTGATAGATCGAGTAATCTCGTTTAGGTTAATACGTTACGGATCGCACGTTATTTGGTGAGGGTTTTACTGGATCTATACTGAAATTAGCTTGTTTGTTACTTAGTTTGGTGCAACCCGGTCGACTAATGATTCGAAGGGAAGAATTATTTTTGTATTAGATAGGAATGAGATTCGATCCTAGATAATTTGACTATAATAGATGAGGCGCATAAGGTTAATTTATAATTCCGATAGATGGCGCTGCATTAAAAATTGCATGTATAATGACTATAAATTATATGTATATTATTATATTATGTAGGCAATATATATTTCCTACAATTTTGGCAATGATGGATTGCATTAGGTACATAATCGTATAAATAAAACGTATAAGAGGACTGGTTAAAGTCACATAGTCTTTTTGTGGTGCGACCATTGCCCAATTAGATAGTGCAGGGAATCTACATACTGTGAACTATCTTTTCTTTTGAACAATTTACATGCTAAATGCAACTCAACATAGCTGTTTTTGGCTACTGTACTTACCTTTTTTATTTCTTATTTATTTAAACATAGAGGAAATAAGTGTGTCTTTAGTATTACTTAAATAAATGTAGTGATAATGAGTAAGAACGTAACTTCAAAATTTATATTTTGACTAGAAGTTGGCCGCATCTTCGCCTGCGTGGTCAAAAGAATTGAAAAGAAAGATCATTCGCATCATTGTTTGTCATTGAGGCTTGGGAATAAGATATTATATTGAGGAAGGTGGCCTTTGTCAATCTATAGCCTCCTAACTATCTTCAGACTCAAAAATCATATCATAAAATCGCTCCGTTGCGTCTAGAACCAAGGACAAAAAAAAAACAGACATTCCCATTTATAATATTAGTTAGAATTTCAAATCTTACTATTCGCTACAGAAACGTATAGAACAAACGTATATTTCATCCATGACATAAAGGAATAGCTGACTTATCGTTAGCCAAATTTACAATGCAACTGAGAATTATTGCCTGGGTCTGAATTGAATTTTACCGCTCAGAAGCCTTTAGTTGCCTTGTTAGGGGCCGAATCGAATTTTCCATTTATTAAAGTCGCACGGGACCTATTACTGTCGATGGAATGGAGATTTGTTTATCGTGGTGATAACGGAATCGACCCCCTGGAGAAAAACTGATATGATAATTTAATTTATAGGTTTATGTTTTATATTTAAATTACTATGGAACAGTCACAACGTATATGCTAATGATAGTAATATAGTAGTAAAAATGTATTTCTGTTCAACCGAACCATATATGTGTGTACGATAATATTAAATACAGAAGTCAATTTCTAAAAAGAAGCACTTTGCTTTGTTATTCGTCAATGAATATCATATTTCTTTCTTTAATAAAAACAACAAATTGTTTGTTTCTTTCTTTAACAAATAGTTTATGATTGGAAAACTTCTAGTAACAAAAAATGCTGTAATTGCCCTGAAAGCTACTGTCGAACAGTCGGAATATAGCCAAGATATAATAACATCATGTAAGTAAAAGACACACAACCAACTCAGCCATTTTATTTAAATTCGAATTACTAATAGCAATCTTTCTGTCTTATTTTTAATTCTTAACTCCTTTAAGTTTCCTAAAAAAGAACAGGATCCCTATTCGTAGTTTAAATATAGACTGTTTTCGTTTGAAGTTACAGATATGCGGTTTTCGTTATTCGAAATTCACATGGCAATACGCATAAGAAAAATATCTGCAATAAATCATCTTTTTCGGCATAATCCTACTAATATTATAAATGCGAAAGTTTGTAAGGATGTGTGTGCGTTTGTTGCTCTTTCACGTAAAAACTACTGAACCGATTGCAAGGAAACTTGGTATGTAGATAGCTGAACAACTGAAATAACTTATAGGCAACTTTTTATCCCGATATTCCTACGGGATACGGACTTGCGCGGGTGAAACCGCGGGGAGCAGCTAGTACGTTATATTTTTGACCTTAGTAAAAAATTATGAAAATTTGAAGAATGTGAAACGCGCATTATATTATTTCAATATCCTTCATTTTGAAAGCATTTTATTGCTATAATTTAAAATTAATATGTAATGCAAAATGATCAAATTTAGTATTTCACAAATATTAAAACTTTTTGAATACCATGTATTTGTTTATCTTGTAAATATGCAAACAAATTCATATTGTTTGCTAAAGTTTTAATTAAAAATTTCTCAAATTCACCGCCTATAACAGATTTTCGATAAATTCATCCTCCATAATAAAACATAAATCATAGATTTATAACGCACGTACGTAATGAAAGTTCAATTTATGATTATCTCCGAAACAAGATCATTTTATCTTCGCTACAGGTTATAACATTATCGTGGGAACGGCGGTAAAACGGTCCTGTGATGAACTATATCGCTTCTGGCCGGTAAATAGCCAGTTCGATTTATTATTATCGAATCTTTTCACGAGCATCATTATTTTAAGTGATTGTTTCATTATAACGGGATACGTTTTTTGTGTCAATTGAACTGACCGTAGGTCATCATAGGTCCGTCGATAATTCTTTCCTTATCTTACCCCTTAAAAGCGGGCAATGCATTCGCAGAGGCACTATCCCTGCGAATTGTCATGGGCGCCGGTGATCGCTTACCATCAGGGGAACCACCAGCTCAGTTACTCCCTATGTCATAAAAAGTGGTGGCACGATTAATTTAAACTGGCAATATGAATTTTGGTCAATGGCTAAAAACAAAATAAATTAAAACATCGAAAGTTTGGCGTAAACTGTCACCAACGGACCCGCACTGAGCCAGTGTGGTGGAATGTAGAGCACTCCTTCAGATGCCTGTGTCTGATGATAATAGTCGTGGTGATATACGCATACCTACCATTATGCATACGTGCATAAGTCAGAGTTGAAAATTGCTAATCGAATGTAGTAAGTAATCCACGACGCGAGAGAAATCGCGGGCTAAAGTTAGTTAATAGGTAGATATGGAAATCATAATTTTTATTTAGGTATTGTGTTTCTACAGAAAATTTAAAAACCTTGATGTTTTCCTGCCTGCCTCGTGATCAAATTTTTTCTATTCTTTCAAAATTTCTCGTTTATAAAGCATTTCAATGCTATAAAACTAAAAATTAAACCCTGATGTTGGTAGACGAATAAGGCGGTAAATCCTATCGGTTCTTTATCAACATTTTCGTCGATATACTGTAGGTATACATACGTTTTTCCAGCAATTTCCTGCCACGTGCGGTTTCTGCGAAATGATTTACTATACTGTTTCCCAACAAATGCTGGCATTGAAGCCGCTGTGAAACTTAATACGACCAAACTCGATTCAGATGCTTGTGTAAATATACTAATATTATTCATCTAAATTTAATTTCAGTTGAACACGTTAGTTTAGTGCAGAATTTGTCCGACTAACAAGAACTTTTAAAAAACAAATAGGTGAACTTTTGTTACGAGTTAAACTTTGTTTATTAATGAAGTTCCCAAAAACTGAAGTTTTCGATTCGACTGGATTTTTTTGGATGTGTTGCTCGATAGCTCTGGGGGTTTTCACCCAATTTTCGTACTTATTTTTGTGTTAGATAGGAAATTGTCATTGGAAATGTCATTTGGTCCCATTTGACAATCTGGAGTCCCTTTTTAGTGCCTACCCCGTAGGTAGGATGGTGCCCTTTTTTGTTGAAGTGAATAAACCATATCGATTAAGATGATATAATTCCCAATGCTGATTAATTGATTAATTTATTTAAGTTAATTATATGCTATAGATTTAGAGCACATTGGGCATATTAGATATTACGTAATTATTTTTGTGTTCAAAAAATGTCATTGTCATGTGAATAATATTCACATTCCGATAGCCACGTATATATAATTCTTATTATGTTTAAACTTATAATGTTAATAATCTACATATCTACATTTACAATTCATTTTAAAAACCACTCTTTGGGCATTCAATTTGCTGATAAATTTAACGAGATAAAAATAAAACCAAGGCAAAAAATGTAGGGACCTAACGCTGGCATAAAAATTATTAGGTACCTAAATTGTTAATTTTAATTAATGCTAAAAATATTACGCCGCTTAAATTGGATTATGCCCTCTAAAAATAATTTAATGTAAGTGCCTTTTCATTTTAAATATGGTTATTAAAATCCCTTTTTTCTATTATTAAATCAGGCGTCTGCTGAAAGAAAATTTGAAATGACCTAAAATGATTAATATTCTCAATTAGTTAAAACGTATTCCATCTTCCAAAGTGAGAAAATTAATACACGACATTAATACGAAGATCAAAGAATGCAATTACGTTACTGCGTTTGAGAAATGGCGGGAAAAATTAAAGAAAAGACGCTCCTCGGGAAGAAACAATACGACTGCAAATTGTTCATCCGGATTTACAATTTGAATTATTAGTGTCTTTTTTGCTTTCAGTTTTATCTATTTTATAAAACAATATCTTATCTCAAATATTTTACTTGAATATACAAGGTAACATACTACATAACTACCTTGTAACTGTATAAAACCCACATATTTTTTTTTTAATATCTATAATATAAGGCATAAAAAACACTAGAATCGTATTAAATAAAAACAAATGCAAATTAAAAAAAAATATTTGTTTCGTTTACATGCACTGCAAGATTGGAATGATGATAATGTTACTAACATTATTATATGAAATATTTACATAATATTATCATATGTACCAGAAATATTATATACTTAGTACTAAGCAAAAATACAGCTTATTATCTAATGTGTCAGAAAAAGGGACAGGTATGGAAACCTAAATCACCACTCATAAGCATTGACAGAAAGCGGGATAAATTGGGATTTATCTTAGAACTGTTTTCGTGTGAGGGCATGTGACACAATATTGGATTATCTGTTAGGTGTAAATATCGTATGTAAAGAGGCTTAGTCAATATCGATATGAGAGTGTGCTCTCTCATATTGTGATATGTGTTGAAATGATACTTCGTATACCTAGTCTTGCCATAAATATTGTAATAAAGAAAAAAGAAAATTGTTAACTGCAAATAACATTTATTACTT